>NW_024349141.1:1958876-2166362 GCF_902729225.1 Pteropus medius | reverse complement strand
GAAAGAAAAGAAAGAAGTCTTCTAGCCAATTTCCTAGATGTTGATGAGGATGAGTTGCACCCTTAGTGGTTACAGCATAAGAAGGAAATTCAGAGATTAAGTTTTAGCTGCTATTGTTAATTTTCATAAAAACAGTAGTTGGTATGCTCTGTTATTATTCCCACTTTACAGATGAGGATTCCAAGTCCCAGACAGGTTAGAACTTGGTGAAGAGTCAAGTGTGAATGAGGCAAATAGGAGCTGAAAAGATAGGAAGGAGTCTAAATTTGAACTGGCATTTAAGTAAATCCAATCTCAGTTTGAGAATGTTATTTGAGACCCTTTAAAAATTATTAGGCTTTGAGCTAAGAGGAGAAAACCCTACTCTAAATAAAATTAGCTTCCAACTTTTTCTGTCATTTAAACTCAACCAAAAAAAAAAAAAGAGTTATCAGAGCCCAAATATATCACAATATCCTAAATATTCTACAAGTGTCACCTGATGAGTTTTTTTTAAGTGGTTCACTGTCTTATTATTCTATTAACAAGGATGGAAAAATATCCATCACACTTCAGCTATACCCATTGTGGTTCTAGTTACAATCTTACGAAAAAAGGCTTTAACTTCTACACAAGCCCAAACAAGACTACTCCATCATTGTGAATGTTGTTAGAATAATTTCTTAGTTCTGTTGATCATAATTCAGTGTACAGAAACTTTTGTGCAGCTGATTAAAAATGCAGATTTCTGGATCTTAGCCCCTGAGATTTTAATTTAATGGGGTAGGTCTGGGGTGAGGCCAGAAATGTGACGAATAAACTACCTAGTTGAATCTCATAATGAGAACTCATTTGTGAGATTTCATAGTAATAAAACTTCTTTGTAACTGCTTTCCACTCTTACTGCTCTCTTTCACTCTAAGGGAGCCTGTTTTTATATTTAATTCGGAACTGTCAGAGGTGGCTGAAAGAACTCCAGGTTTCAAGAAAAGCAGGTGAATTCCCAGCAGAGTGATTTATGAAGTGAAATAACTCACTCAGTTAGGCAAATCGGCTCCCCCTTGTGGAATGTGTTCTATGGCAGGTATGGTTTCATAAATGAATCATAGGTCTTGGTGCTGAGCCATTTGGTTTCCTGTGTCTTGCTTCATTTGATTTCTTGAATCTGATCAGATGCTGGAGTTCCTGTTTCACTGATAGCATGTATAGAAATTAATTGAATTAGCCAGTATCTCATTTTCATTTTCATGAAACCACTGAGAATTTAATTCTGCAATCTCTGCTTTCCTCAGAGCCCTCTCCTTTTAGAGGTAAAATCCTAGATAAACAAACTACCAACAGAAAGGTTTTTTCCCTTGGCTATTTCCAAAGACAGATAAGCTAAATGAATTTTGTATAATAGATTCCATCATCATTTCTAAAATTGGTACTTTTTTTGAAATCTCTTCATTCTATGATAATCTCGCGTAATATGTGTTTGCTGTGTTATTTAAGATTATTCAATTCCGCAAAAAAAAAAAAAAAATAAGAGAAGTAAACAAAGAGGAGATGAAACTAAACATAAAAGCAAGTAACTTATAAGATACATTAGACATATTTAATCTAAGTAGAAGAATACATGTGCCGAACATAGATAGGAAGGATGGAAAAACCAAGAGACATAGATATTCCTGTTACATTCGTTAAGAACAAGATTCTTTTTAATGATGTTGTATAAGAAATTATATTAATGCAATGGTTGCCTCCAAGTATATGAATCATGCGATATTCAATCTGTGAGGTTTTAAATTGGTACCTGTTAGTGATACTCATCCTGGTTCCAGGGTTTCTGCCCAAGAAACACCAATGGCTGGCCATCTGGCTTTTGGGCAAGCTACAGATGTTGACCAGGGGTACCAGTTAGTGTCTCAGATAGAGCAAGTGTGTGTTACGGTCCCATGTACCTTTCATCTTGGATACCTTACTCAAATCTCACTTCTGATCCTCATAAACACACCATTACCAAGAAGATTGATGTGGTAGAGGGAGAAATATGTAAATATGTAGAGGGGGGAAATATGTAAACACTCCTAGAATGCAGATAGTGTGGGCCTTTAACCCACTGATATCCTATATTAAGTGTTTATCTTACTCTTGCTTTGCAATGTATGCTTTAAATTGCTTCAATAAACTACATAATTTGAACATCTTATTTGGTTTGTGAGCCTTTTAGCTAAGTAACCTCTGAGTTCGCTTGCCTGGTAGTTTATCTGGAGGCTAGCATTGCATCAAGGTAATTTCCCACATGACATCTGTTTTAATATTGTTTATAACTTGTTTCAAAATACATCAATAGAGACATTAAGATATACATGTTATCTATGTGCATCACCCTAGGTGTGGAGAATTAACATTCAAAGTGCCCTAATTAAGAATCCACATTCAGTCAGCATCTGAAGGATTTTAATCGGAAATCAGCACACAAAAGGAGCCCGTTCCCCAAGAGCTTCAAATATCCGTTTCTGAATCTGCATCAGAAGTTTTATTAATTAACATAAGAGATGTTAAAAAAATAAATTTTCATGTGTGAAATGATGTGAAGTTGGCAGGAAATTTTGTACAGACGTCTCCGTTCTGGCATGGATGAGGTATAATTATCAGTGAGCCCAGAAACCTAATGCCTCCTGAGTGACACCTGCAGTTTACAACTCAGCTCAGGTCTGTGTCATCTCGACTTACTGGAGGATTCTTTCATCTGATTCAACTAGAAGTTTACTAGATCCTGCCATCACAACATAGTCACATTGTCTTGAAATAACCCTTTCATGCAAAATGCTATCAAAAAGCCTAAAATAATAAAGAACAGGGACTTTACTGAGGTTGCAAGACTGAATGTGTGATCATTTTATGCTTGTTTGTTTGCATGACAGAATTAGATCTGAGACTTGCTTTTGTTTCTTCATTCAGTAAAATTGTCAGGAAGAACTAGAGTTCTCACGTACCCTAATCATTGGAGGTTATCAATATCTGTCAAAAATACATGAATTATGAACAACCAAATTTACTTAGGTTAATTTGAGACATATATTAGTTACCTATTGCTGCGTAACAAAGTGGCTTAAGAAAATGTCAAGCTTTGTTAGAGATGTTAGGAATATAGCTCTGAACTAAGCAAATGAGGTGACGGGTGACGCAGGATGTAGGAAACAGCCAGTCAACAAACTCAAGTGCAAGGGAAGGGAGTTCCCATATGTGAGAATATGGAATAGCGGGGGACTTGTGATGAGTACTTAACCTGTCAAAAGAAGGCTTTCACTATCAAGTTGTGTGGGGGAATGTGGGCTCATTGTATCCAGACCTGCTGATTTTCAAGTGGAGGTGGAAATATGTACATGTATGCAAAATTTCAAAAAAATTAATGTTGGTAATTATTTCAAATGTTAACAAAACACTACAAGGACCAAAATTCACCATTTGATAATGACTAAGTTTTTAGTAAAAAACAAAACCTGATGATTTCAGGGGTTGAAAGATGAGGCTTCATATATAAATATCAAATAGGCAAAAATATTCACAGAAAGCTCTGTTGTTATCTTAGTGTTGTTAATAAGCTTGCTTACTAATAGATTGTATTTTTAAATGATGTTAGTAATTTTTTAAGGCTTAAAACAAAATCTTTGAGAAATAGAGTAGGAAAAAATGATATAGTAGGGGAAATTGGAACTGCCTGCATTTAAATAAAATGAATTTACAATCAAGTATACAGTAGCCTGGATAACTTTTTTCTCCTTTCTTTTACTAAAAATAAAGCAATTGTAATATAATT
The DNA here is from genome assembly GCF_902729225.1 of Pteropus medius. NCBI lineage: Eukaryota > Metazoa > Chordata > Mammalia > Chiroptera > Pteropodidae > Pteropus > Pteropus medius. Next base: position 2,162,578 of record NW_024349141.1, on the reverse strand, counting down.
TTAAAAATAAATAGATGAGTAGATAGAAAAATGATAGATAGATAATAAACATAGAAACAAATAAAGATCCAGAGATACAGATATTCTCTATACTCAGCTTGTTGCTTTTGGTGATTTAAGAATAAGAGCTATCAACATTACTTTATCTCCAAATTATTTGCTCTGTTCTAAGATGCTGAGAAATAGAAATAATGATGCAGCGTGTCTTGCTTTAATAATGCGAACTTCGAAGTCAGTAAGATTTAGTCTACCAGGCTTTCAAGCTTAAATAAGAAATCATTATGACTGACATTCTGTAAATGAATATTTACAGAATATTTGGTTTAAGAAGGTGAATGACTTTTACAGATTTAATCACAGGATTAACCTCAAGAGGTATTGGTTAGAAGTTGAGTTTTTAGCTTTAGATTCTTGGTTCAAATTTTAGCCTTTGGCCTTAGATGAGTTATTACGTCTCTAAAGTTTTTACTATTTTTTTTAAAATTTGTAAAATGGAAATAAGAAGATATATACCTCAATGTATTGAAGGGATAATAAAATTATATAAGTAAAGATTTGTGCATATTGTCAGTGCTCAAGAAATGCCAGTTATTGCTGTCACGGGGCCACTTGCATTTGACGGGCTGTCTCCTGGGAGAGAAGTCAACCCACCTCGTACAGATCCTCCTCACCCTTAAAATCCAAAATATTCCTTGTAGGCCAACAACCACTTTCTTCAAAGGTGGTTTATCACTAGGTGGATATTTGTTAAGTCCCTGAAAACTTGCCGTAATGATCTTTGTATAGATTCAAATCTTAGAATTTTGTCTGTGACCTCCTCTCTCAGAAAGGGTAAATCACTTAAACTCAGTTTTGTTTTGTTTTGTTTTGTTTTGCCTAGAGAAAAGAATAAAAGTCACTTTGCCAATTGTGATATTAATTAGTAAAAGAAAAGTGTTTTTGGAAATGCAGAATATGGTTAATTTTTAAAGGGTAAAATATAAATGTTAAGTGCAATGGAATTTTATAACATCACGGAGGGGATGTAACCATTTCAGCATGTTTTTGCAGAAAAACATTAGATAGTGGTGATAAGCTTAGCTTTCAAAGGCCTGTGTTCATGTTGAGCAGAGCTAAGAAGAGCCTTGGGAGAGAAGGCAAGTTTTTAAAAACCGGAGGGGAAAAAAAAAGCACTAGGAATTTTATAGGACTGCTTTCTCTGTGAGATCCCTTTAGTAAAAATGAATTTGTTTCCATTTTCCAAAGATTTCCACTACTAAGTTAATATGGGCATAATAGCACTTAAATTTCCTCTTTGTCATGAAGGGGCTCTCTGTTGAGTATTAAATTGCTCATTTCACTTGTGGAAGTGAGGGTCCTTGAGTCACCAAATCAATGTAATGGATTTTATGAGCTGGTTTATATCAGTGAGGTGTTCTAGAATAACGACTTGCTTAAAGAACAATTTAGGTTTTCAAAATGGTAGTACTATCCATTTGACCAATAAAATACACATAGAAATTTCGAATGGGGGAATAATTGTCATGTTCCATGTTGAAATAAATGTTGCTCATGAACAAGGAAACTAGCTTGTTTTTATTTTTAAGAGTGCTCATTTTTATTTATTTATTTTCATCCAAGTCTTTGAAAAATCCCCTGTGGAGTAGGAGGGTAACATTGTCCCCACTGACTGGAGGAAACTGGAGCAGTTGGACTTGGTGTCTTTTCCTGAATTGTGATGAAAGCTAATGAAAGAGCCAAAATTAGAATCGCTAAGTTCCTGCATACTCTCCTTGCTTCACTGAACCCGCTCCATTACAGACAAAAGCACCGCACTTTACTGTATCCTGTTTGGTCTCTGAGGAGTTCAGCCCCTCCTTATTCTCTTTTTCCTTTTGTCTGACCTTCTAAAGACAGGAACATTTATCAAAGTCCTCTCTCCAAATGATCTACCTGGCACCAGCCATTTTTAGATTTACCATAAAGAACTGGTTGGTGACACCTCAGCATTTAGTGAATTTGTTTGAGAGGGACAGCACACTGCTGGAAAGGGGCTGGCCATGATTAGAAGGTCTGGGAAATGGGTCCTGTGAGACAAAGATGGAATTAGCTGAGAAAAGAAAAACAAAATCTAAAAGCCTGGAAGAGGAAGTATTAAGGAAAAAGGAACAAAAAAACAACAACAAAAAAAAAAACGAAAAAACTGGCATTCTATAGTAATTGAGAACAGAGCTGGATATTAAAAGCCTTAAATTACAGGAAAGAGGTTAAAAGAAGAGGAAATTTTCTGTTTCCTGGCTCTGCACAAAAAGGTGGATAGCTTGATGATGACGAAGATGATGATGATGTACATACTTAGAGAATCTGAACACAATGCTGCCCAGGGCAGGGGAATATACTAAATGAGTCTGCTGAGCCTCTTTGAGACACAGGATTTCGGACAGCGCAAAAAGTTAAAGGATAAGAACCTGAGAGGCAGGCAGAGACCTGAAAATCTTGGTCAAATGCAGAGGCTGACTCAGTACTCCAGAATGGATATTTCGAACAATCTCACAGAGGACAATGTTGCTGCTGGTCAGTTGATTACATTTTGAGTAGCAAAGCCCTAGAGTTATGCTGTTGAATAGAAATAAAATATGAGCCACATATGTAAAATTTATATACTTAAAATTTTTCATATTTAAAATTTTCTAGTAGCCATCTTACAAAATAGAAACAGAAATTAATTTTAGTAGATTTAACCCAATATATCTTAAATGTCATATTTTACTATGTAATCAACGTAAAAATAATTGATGAGATGTTTTACTTTTTTCATTTCCGTAGCAAATCTTTTACACCTACAGAACATCTCAATTTGGACCAGCCACAAATGGCTGGTGGCTTCTGTATTGAGTAGTGCAGATCTAGACAACCCCAGAAAAAAAACTTAGCCAGTCTAAGTGCTGTTGGCAAAATGAAAAGAACTGGGCTTTTAGTAACAGAACCCACTTGACTGGCAACTGAGAAAGCCCAGGGGCATAACGACTCCAGAGTAGGAGTCCTCAAAGTTTAATAATGTACCAGGAGCCCCTAAAGACAAGGTCAAGAAGCAGATTCCTAGGCTTCACCACCAAAGATTTTTAAAAACTTGTTATTAAAAATAATATGGACATCAATACACCAAAATAAAGTAGAATATTGGATATCTTCCCTTTTTTTAATGCCATTGATGTGTTTATTAGAGAACTCAGGTTTTCACTCCTTGATTTGGCTGATTGCTTATCCATGGTATTATTTCACTTGTTCCTCTATTCTCCATATTTCCTGCAAACTGGCATTTATTGGTGGAGAATTTATGAGATTCAGGTCCCAGAGATTCTAATCGGAGCAAGAGTTTTCAACCCTGGCTTCATACAAAACTTACATATGCCAAGGTCCCTTCCCCAGACCTCTCATTTAATTGGTATGGAGTATAGTCTTCACGTCAGGATTTTAAAAAGCTTCCGGGTGGATCTTGTATGTAGCAGAGGTAGAAAACCACTAGATTAGAAAATCTCTGGCTAAAAAAGGCAAATGCTCCACAAAGGCCTGAAAACGGACCCGCTCCACTTTCTTATCACTCTCCCCTCAACGGCTTTGTGAAGGAGCCTCCGAGGCTAAGGATTAGAGTCACTTGACCTGAATGCTGAAAATACTACCAATGTCCTGACTCCACCTCCCAGAGAATCTGATATAATCGTCCCAGGGTGTTGTCTGGTATCTTTGGTTTTAAAGTCTCCTACACTTGAAACTAATATAAAATAATATTAAATGTCAACTCTAATTAAAAAAAGGAATGAAAATAAATAAATTTTGCAAGTGCTTCTAACCAACCAATGCACATGTGCTTCCTTGTCTGCTTTACCCCAATGATAAATGTCACTTAAAATAATTCATGCAAACAAGTCTCAAAGATTGGTACTCCCATAAAACCGTATTAACCATGTATTCAAATAAACTCAAAGTTTGAAAATGGAAAAAAAAGAAAGGAAGGAAGGAAGGAAGGAAGGAAGGAAGGAAGGAAGGAAGGAAGGAAGGAAGGAAGGAAGGAAGGAAGGAAGGAAGGAAGAGAGAGAAAGAGTCTCCTTGCTGGTGATTCAAATGTATAGCAAGGACTGAGATTGCTATAGCAATAGATTGAGATGGCAAGAATTGACAGTGCTTCTCAAATTTTCATGAGCATATAAAGCATCCGAGGATCTTGCCAAAATGAAGATTTCGATTTTGCAGGTCTGGACTGAGCCCCGGGTTTTTCATTCTTACGGAACTCCCAGGTGACACTGCTGTTGCTGGGACCACTATTTGAGGAGCAAGAGTATGGATGGACAATATGCAATATGGAGCCAGAAAAAAACTGCCTTTGAATTCTGCTTCAAAATAGGGCTAATAATGCCTACCTTTGGCCCATCCCATGCCAGGTGCTCAGTAAACGGGGCCCTGTTATTGGTTACTGTGAACAGCGCAGGGAGCCTAGCTGGCTAGTTATTGAGTCTTTCTAAGGTTTTCTCCCCATCGCTAATGGGGATGTTTGTTTGGTCTTCTAGCCCATCCTTTGTTTAAAAAAGAACAAAAACAAATACAAAAAACACAGATCAGAGCATTTAAATAAGTATTCTTAAATAAGAATATGAGGCCAGCATTCATATTCTTCTGCTTGGTGCCAGACTTTCTGCTTGGCAAAGCAGAATTTGAGGTTATCCATGACCTGTCTCTTCACTTCTAGTCCTCATTACCTCTGTAGTTTCCCTCCCACTCTGCTTCTCCAGTGCTCTGGATTAATTGTCTTTATGTTGTTGTAAATCACCACATGTTGCCATAACTATGTTGAAATAAAAACCCTCTTTTCTTACCACCCACCTGGCTTGCCCCCACATTTGAATCTCAGCTAGTTCTCCATGCCCTTACATTCTGCACTCAGAACACACTCCAAGAAGAATGGATCTATCCTGAGGTTGAGAAAAGAAGCTCTCCTGTGAAAATAACTTATAAACTATAAGTCCAAATCCTCTGTTTTTAGCCACGTGGAAGAGTTTAGAAGTCTATAAATCACGTGTAAACAAAACCCAAACCACCTTTTTCACATTTTTTTAAAGTTTATATTTATTCTGTTTTCTGAAGTTGACAGACAAAAGCAACAACAACAACAACAATAACAACAATCAACAAAAACTTTTGCAGTGGTTTCCTGACCTCACAAATGTGCCTTCCAGGGACTTTCGGCATTGTTCTGAATGTTAGCGTTTTGCAGTGGAAAGTGGTTAACACCATGACTAGTTTTCCAGTTCAACAGCCCTCTCCTATCTGAATCACTTTTAATATTTGTCTGTTTCTTTCCATGTGCTCCTCATTCAGACAGGCACCTTGACCTCTCAAGTTCAAGTTCCCAGTATGTCTTTTAAGGGATCAAATAAATTAAAAGACTTACTTGTTTCCCAGTGGAGATGTCCTTATGCTAACTAAAGTGACTGTAAAATGTGGTATCTATTCAAGTTAGAAGGAGTGGGAAGGTACTATCTATATTAGTATTTTAAAAGCAAACCGTTCACTGATTGAATAAGTCATTATTGGATGTTTGCTACATTAAAAGCACCATGCTGAATGCTGGGGAAAGCACCTACAGAGATGAAAATAATGAAATATAAAGTCTCTGTCTTCAAAGACCTGAAAATCTAGAAGGGAAATCTACATATAGGAGCACCTATAATATGAGTACAATGTGAAAGATGTTTCAAAAAGCCTTCCCTGATCCACTGGGATTTTCCCTGTACACTTTGTTCACAATGCAAATATTATCCATTGTGTTATAATTAGTTGACTACTGTCTGTCTCCTTGGGAGGACTATAAGGATGCTGAGGTCAGAACCCTTATTTCAGTATCTCCCTGGTCTAATCAAGGTCTGGTACACGAAAGGCCTGGATAAATGGATGCAAGTGAGGAAGAGAAAGAGAGAAAAAGAATGAGAGAGTACTAACTTGGGAGTGAGTAGACCTTAAAGGCAAGAAAAGGTGCCTGTGCTACAGTCATTCAGAGCCTGTAAGAGACAGGTGAAATGCAAGTCAGGTCTTCAAATCTGGTAAGAACAACACTGGGTAAAAATAAGGCAGAAGACATTCGAACTTAAGAAATGATATGAGGAGAGGAAAGGAGGCAGGAAAGGCAGGGCCAATCTGAGGACTAATTTCTGTTTGCTGCTCCTACAAAGTCCAAGATAGAGAAGACTGGGACATTTTAAGGGGGAGATTAAGAAATAGAGACCCTCAGTAGCAGAAATGCCAACGACTGAGCTGCTAAGGCCTGGTCGCAGAGCCATCTGTGTTCACTAACCCAACATATTTAATTGTATGTACTGAGCCCTAATTATGTGTATGTTCTATTTGACGTTCTTGGGACTAAGTAGTGAACAATGCAGATATGTGACCTTCCTGTATGAAACTCATACTCCAATGGAGGAGAAGGCAATGAGTAAACAAACCAATGAGGCCATATACATATTGTATCCGATAATTTACTGTGAAGGGGAGAGTGTGCCCTGGTAGAAAGTGACCAGTTGGATAGGGTGGTCAGGAAGAGCTGCTCTGAAACTGAGCTCAGAATGATGAAAATGGAACAGCCACACCAAGAGCCGCAGGAAATAACTCCAGCAATATCAGCAATCTCAACTGGGGGTGATTTTTCCCTCTCCCAAGGGGACATTTGGCAAAGTCTGGAGACATTTTTGATGATCACATCTAAGGAGTTGGGGAAATGAGATTGGCATCTAGTGGGTAGAGAGCTAGGATACTGCTAACCATCCTGCAATGCACGGGACAATCCCCCTCACAGCAAAGAATTATCCAGTCCAAAATGTCAATGGTGTTCAGGTTAAGAAACCCTGAGCTAGAGGGATGGGCAACTACAAAGACCCTGAAGTGGGAATTAAGTGTTAAGCCTGAGAAATAGACAAAAGGCATATGTGGATGATATATTCTGAGGCCTTGGGAAGTGGAAGGTGATGAGGGAGACAGAGACATGAGGGCCAAACCATGTGGGGCCTGTGGCTGTAGCAGTGAGTGCACCTCAAGTCTGGTACGTTAGAGCAGTTAACCTAGACTCCACAGCTGCTACAAATTATTATTTTAGGTGAATAAAATATTTCAGTTAATAATTCAATAATTTCCTTTAATAATTAAAAAGTCATTGTTTTAGGTTGCTTTCCCCAGCTTTCTGCTGTTCTAATAACAGAGCAAAAAAATGATTTCAGTACAATTTTCTTCTGAAAGCTCAAAGAAAAAACTTCCAAACAATTGGTCCCTTCATTCTGTGGATCAACAAAATTCCTGCAGCAAAGAGGACCCAGAAAATAGAATCTTGTTTAACCTTGTTTAATCTAATTCTTCAGTCTTCTGTCATACATCTTTATGCTCTTTTGCCCACCCAAATTGCTAATGTGGGAAGAAAGACACCTTCATTACTGAGAACTCAGACATGATGGATGATGATGTAATGATTGATTTACCATTGTAGGAAAACTGAGCTATACATGTTAAAACCTCAATGAAGAGAAGCAAAATTGAACAGGAACATAGTTATTAATGTGGTTGCAGAGAAACCTGAAATAATGTGCCTTTAGAGGTTTTGTAAAGTTTTATAAACATATTCATAAATGCTTACTTATCACTCATTCTGTTTATTTATGAATACTATTCTCACTGTGTGGAACAAAATGTGTATGATATTAGAGGCTAAAAAGTTAAGGCAGAGTCCTTGGTTTCAAGGAATTTATGGTTTACAGGTAAGATAATACAGAGTCAACAGAGTATAATATATTCTAGAATTAAAGAAATGCCAGGTGGAAGCCACAGACATCTATAGTTTCTGTCTGTCTAGCATGTATTCTCTTTATTCTAGAAAGAGCAAATTTATTTTTCTTCAGGGAACAACATCTCCCACATTCTCAGCGCCTATGGATTGGATTAGTTTGACCTTCAGGCTACCAGGGGTGGACACATAACCCAGGCCCAGTTAATCGGCATATCCCATTCCTCTGGCCAAAGGGTGGCATTGTCCATGGTTCCAGGATGGACACACAACCTAAGTTGGTCCAATGAGAGTCATTACCACCAAAGAAAAGGCCAAGGTTAGAATAAATGCAGCCTAGAGTAAAAGAAAGAACTAGAGAGAGGCTAACTCTTGCTGACATTGTTTAGATTTCTAATTCCTGAAGTCAGGGTTCACCGAACCATTTTTAAAAATTATTTTTTAAAATAATATACAATAAAATAAACTTTGTTGTGTATAAGTTTTAACACATGTATAGGAATTTGTATACCTACAGTTACAATCAGGATACAAAACAATTTCATCAATCAAAAAAACCTCCCTCCCTCATGTTACTCCTTTGTAGTCAAATCTTCACTATACCCCCGAAATCTGGCAACTACTGATCTGTCCTCTATCCCTATAATTTTCTCCTTTCCAGAATGTTACCAAAATGGAACCATACAAATATAACTTTATGGATCTGGTTTCTTTCATTCAGTATATTTTTGAAATTCATACAAGTTGTAACATGTATTAATAGTTTATACCTTTATATTGAAGTATTCCATTGTGTAGATATACCGTAATTTGTTTATCCATTCCCCATTGAAGGGAATTTGGGTTGTTTCCAGTTTTGGGTCATTATGAACACAACTGCTATAACATTTACACATAGGGTTTTGTGCGAATATGTTTCTTTTCACTTGGGTAAATACCTGAGTGGAATTGCTGGGTTGTATGGTAAGTATATGTTTAACTTTATAATGTTATCCCTAGTGGCTTTACCATTTTATATCCCAAACGGCAATGAAAGAGAATACCATTTGCCATGCCTCCTATCCAGCACTTGATATTGTCAGCCTTTTTAAAAAACCATTCTAATAGGTGTGCAGTGATATCTTATTGTGATTTAATTTGTATTTCCATAATGAATTAGGATGTTGAACAATTTTTCATGTATTTATTTGTCATTCATATATACTCTTCAGTGAAGTGTATGTTCATATATTTTGCTTATTTTTGCTTGTTTTCTTATTGCTGAGTTTTGAGTTCTTTAAATATTCTAGATACACATCCTTTACTGGATATGTGATTTGCAAATATTTTCTCAGAATCTGTAGCTGGTCTTTTCATTTTCTTAACAATATCATTTGCAGAGCAAAAGTATTTTATTTTGATGGTTATATTTATCAATACTTTTTTTATGGATTGTGCTTTTTGTGCGTTATTGAAGAACTCTGTCTAACTCAAGATCACGAAGATTTTCTCTTATAATTTAGTCAAATTTTAAAATTGTTTTATATTTTACATTTAGATTTATGATTCATTTGGAGTTAATTTTTAGAAAAGCTGTGAGGTATAGGCTGAGCATTATTTTTTTGCATATGGACGTCCAATTGTTCCAATACTATTTGTTGAAAAAAAAAAGTCTCTCCTTACTATATCAAATTGCCTTTGCACTTTTTAAAAAATTGGTCATATTTATGTGGGTCAATTTCTGGGTTTTCTATTTTATTTCATTGTTCTGTGTGTTTATACCTCCACTAATAACATATTGACTTGATTAGTGTAGCTTTATAGCATGTCTTATAATCAAATAATGTGGGATGCTTCCAAATTTATTCTTGTTTTTCACGATTACTTAGCTATTTGTTTCCTTTTCTTTTCCATACATTTAGAATCAGTTTGTCGGTATCTAGAAAAAGTCCTGCTGATAATTTGGAAATACATCAAAACTATAAATTTTTTGAAAATTGATATCTTAACTATAATGAGTCTTCCAATCCATGAACATGATATATCTCTTATCTATTTAGCTCTACTTTGTTTTCATCAGCATATTATTTTTCAGTATACTGATCCTGTATAAATGTTATTAGATTTATATCAAAGTATTTCATTTTTTGGATATATTATAAATGTTTTCGAATTTCAGTTTTCCACTATTCATTGTCATTTGTAGACACACAGGTTATTTTTGTAGGTCAATCTACCTTGTATCCTAGGACTTTGCTATATTCACTTATTAACACTAGGAATGTTTTGTAGACTCCTTGGGATTCTCTGTGTAGACAATCATGTCATCTGCAAATAGGGATAGTTTTATTTCTTGCTTCCTAGTATATATGTCTTTTTTTCTTTCTTTTATTTCACTGGCTAGGATGTCCAGAATAATGTTGGAAAAGAGTGATGAGAGTGGATATCCTTTTTTTGTTGCCAGTCTTGGGAGCAAAGAATTCATTCTTCTACAAGCCCGTGTGAGTGTAGCTGTGGGTTTTTTGTGGATGCCCTTTACCATGTTAAGAAACATTCCTTCTGTTTCTAGTTGGGTGAAAGTTTTTAACATGAATGGATGTTAAATATTGTCAAATGGTTTTTCTGCTTTAATTGACATGATTATGTAGTAGGCCAGGAAGCAGTTTTGGGTTGCCAGGGGCTAGGGGAATGGGGGCTGGGGAGTGAGTGAGTGCTCAGTAGGTATAGGGTTTTTTTGGAGGGTGATGAAAATCTGAAATTAGATAGTGGTGATGGTTGTACAACTTTGTGAATATACTAAAAGTCTCTGAAAGTGGCTTGTACATTTTTTAATTTTAAATTTTATGATATGTAAATTATATCTCAGTAAAGCTTTTCAAAGAAAAGAAATAATACAGAGAGATCTCAAGCCCCTTTCTCCCAATGGTAACATCTCATGAAACTATGATAAAATGTCACAACTAGAATATTGACAGTGATATACTCAAGATACAGAAAAATTTCATTTGATATATATCTGTATATTTTCTTGGGCAAAATGCCTCTTTGTTTCTTCAGCTCATTTCCTAATTCATTTATTTATATTTTACTGTTGAATTTTGAGAAGTCTTTACATGTTTTTAATACTAGTTCTTTGTTGGATACATGTTATGTAAATATTTTCTCCCACTCTGTGCCTTATCTTTTCGATCTCTTCATATGAGCTTTCATAGACTAAAAGTTTTCAATTTTTGATAATGTCAAATTTAATCAAATATTCTTTTTTTTTTTTTTATTTTGCTTTTGGTGTCAACTATAAGAACTCTTTGCCTGACCCTAGATTCTGAAGGTTTTCTCATTTTTCCTCAAAACATTTATACTTTTATATTTTACATTTAAGTCTATGATCCATTTCAGTTAATTTTTATATGTAAGTTTTAAGTGTAGGTTCATTCTTTTATTTTTATTACATAAATATTTTTTACCTGTGGATACCCAATTGCTCCAGCATCATTTACTGAAAATGCTATCTTTCCTCCATTGAATTACTTTTGCACCTTTGTCAAATATATCTTGGACCAGTGCTGTCCAATAGAACTTTCTTCAATGATGGAAATCTGCTCTCTAAAACATAGTAACCACTAGCCACTGATGGCTGTAGATCACTTAAATGTGGCTAGTGCAACTAAGGAAATAAATTTTTAAATTTCATTTAATTTTTATTAATTTAAATAGTTATTTCTGGCTTTGGGCTATCATTTTGGACAACACAGTTTTGGACATCTTTCTACATTAGAATTTATTAACTCTACCTTAATCTTTGAAAATTAAGCAAAATTTGATATATTCTGTATACAATATATATTTAGATTATCTGTATAACGATAAACTCAAAATATACATTAATATAAAGTACATATTAATTTTTAATAATAAAACTGTATATGCTATATAATAATGGAAAAGGAAATTGAAACCTCAGTTTTGAGAAAGTCAGATTTATTGCATTGTAATTGTATCCTTAGGGATGCTTTCAGCAACAAGTAAAGGCAACTCTACCAACGGTAGCTTAAATAGAAATTTGTTCTTAAGCAGTCTACAGTTCATGAATGGCAATAAAGGCTTTTTTCCATCTTTCTACTTTGCTGCGCTCATCGTTATGCTTTTAAGTCATGTTAACAGGAAGGCTGCTACGACTCGAGCAACCACACTCATCTCTAAGTAAGGAAAAAGAGAGAGAAAGGAAAGAATCAGCTAAGTCTACGCCTTCATACACACACTTTTAAAACACTTTGTTGTGGAAAATTTCAAACATACACCAAAGTAGACAATAAGTGCCATAAACTTTATGTACCCATCAAATAACTTCAGTAACGAACTAATTGCTAAGCCTGTTTCATTTATATCCCTACCTACTATTCCGGCTATAGAGATATTTTGAAGCAAGTCTCAGTTATAACTATCATTTCATTTAGAAACATTTTAGCATGTATATCTAAACGAAAAGATTACTTCACTTAGACATAAACACAATACTGTTTATGCCTAAAATTTTTAACACTATCATCAAATATCTGATATTCATAAATAGCACACTTTTTCAATAGTTTATTTGAATCAGGATCCCCAGCAACTGATTGACATAGCTCTTAAATCATTTTTTGAACCTATAGATTATGTTTTTTATTTTTTTCTTTGCAATATATTTGTTGAAGAAATAAGGCTATTTGTCCTATAGTTTTTCATGGTCTGCGTTTTGCCGATTTCATTCCTGCGACATCATTTGACATGTTCCTCTTTCTTCTGTATTGGCTATAAATTGTTAGTTGGATCTAGAAGCTTGATAAGATTCACAGATTCACACAATTTGACTGGCAAGATTACCTTAAAAGTAGTGACATAGTCTTCTGTCAAGAAGCAGATATCTGGTATTCCTGAAAAGTAAGCTTTCCTCGAATACCGCATCTCCCCGCTTTCCTGCCAAGCAGTCTTCTGCTTGTCTTTTTGCTGGAACTTGAACGTGTGACTATTGCTAGTTGCAAAGGAGGATGGGAAATCAAACATCTGACAAAGTGAGCAGGATTGAGGCTGGCTCTATTACCTCTCCAAACTAAGTCAGGGTTCTCTTGGCAAGGAATAAGGAGCGACAGTTATGATATGGACAGGAATACACTGAGCAAGAAGTTTAATAAAAATCCATGATTAATGCAAGTAATATATGTCCTTTATAAAGCATTATGATATAAGTAACATTTATAGATGAATATTTATTAAATATTAGCAAGGAAAGAATGATTAGGTTAATGATATTAGGTTAATGATATATCATATCACTCTTTGTTATGTTTCAAAATGTCCACTTTATATATTGATGGAAGTGGCAAATTTCAGAACTTTTTTTTAAAACAATTTGATCTTCTAAAATGATCCCTTAACTTCTTAGTGCGCTCTTGTTTGATATGCGGAAAGGAAGATGTTTCCAGAGGTTTTGAGAATCCTCTAATGAGTACAACGAAACTCATATTTTCACATAAAAATAAGAATTAAATGGGTTTATTATTAAGTTGAAGAAGCTGTCGATTGAATTTCTGACTAAATCTTCTCCATTCAGATTAATTTAATAGCATTTTGTCAAGACAAGAAGTCTCTTTTACTTTTCAAAAAATAAATAATTCCTCCCATTTTTATTGAGATATAATTGACTTATAACATTGTGTAAGTTTAAGGTATACGATGTGTTGATTTGATTAACTTATATATTGCGAAATTATTACCACCTAACACCTCGATCACATCATATAACTGCCATTTGTTTTTTGTGGTTAAAACATTTAAGATCTACTTTCTTAGCAACTTTCAAGGAGTAATACAGTATTATTAACTATAATCACATTGCTATACATAGATCCTCACAATTTATTGATTTTATAAGTGGAGGTTTATATTCTCTGACCAACATATCCATCATTTCTCCCACCTCGTGCCCTGTCCCCCGCCCCCCGCATATGGTAACCACCATTCTCCTCTCTGTTTAAGTTCAGCTTTTTAAGATTCCATATATAAGTGAAATCATACAGTATTGTTCTTTCTCTGACTCATTTTACTTAGCATAATGCCCTAAAGGCCCATCCATGTTGTCACAAAGGCAGATTTCCTTCTTTTCAGCTGGCTGAATAATATTTCTGTGTGTGTGTGTGTGTGTGTGTGTGTGTGTGTGTGTGTGTGACATTTTTATCTGTTCATCCAGAGATGGACACTTAGTTATTGGTTATTATGAGTGATGCTGCAATGAACATGAGTACAGATATCTCTTCGAGATCGTATTTTCAATTCCTTTAGACATATACCAAGAAGTGGGTTTGATGGATAATATGATAGTTCTATTTTTAATTTTTTCAGGAACTTTTATACTGTTTTCCATAGTGGCTGTAACAACCTACATTCTGGTTTTACAAGTGTTCCATTTTCTCCACATCCTCGCCAACACTGTTACCTCTTGTCTTTTTGATGATAGACATTTTAACAGGTGTGCAGTGATAATTCATTTTGCTTTTCATTTGCATTTCCCAAGCATGTTTTCATGTACCTGTTGGCCATTGTATGTCTTCTTTGGAAAATGTCTATTTAGTTCCTCTGCTCATTTTTTAATCGGATTGTTTTGCTATTGTCATTGAGTTGTATGAGTTCTTTATATATTTTGAATATTAGTCCCTTACCCAATATATGATTTGCAAATATTTTCTCTCATTCCAAAGGTAGCTTTTTCTTTTGCTGTGCAGAAGCCTTTTAGTTTAATGTAGTCCCTTATTGATTTTTGCTTTTATTCCTTGTGCTTGGTGACATATACCAAAAAATAAAACAAAACAAAAAACATTTCCAAGACCAATATTAAGAAGCTTTCTACCATGTTTTCTTTTAAGAGTTTTATGATTTCAGGTCTTATATTTAATTCTTCCTCCCCCTTTAATCCCCCCCACACACTTGCACCCCTGACCTACGGATGTTGCAACCTCCCTTTTTTTTAAGAACTGGATCTCTGAAGGCAGGGCATGTCCCCCCACACACTCGCAGTGTGCACCTGGGGCCTGGTGCACCTGGGGCCTTGGCACCCCCGGCGCACTCAGGGAACCTGGTGAACCCAGGGTCTGATGCACCTGGGGCCTGAACCCAGGACCTTTTGCATGTAAAGCAGAAGTGCTAACCATTACACTATGGAGCCACCCACTTATATTTAATTCTTTAATGCATTTCGAGTTAATTTTTGTGAGTGGTGTAAAGCAGGGGTCCAATTTCATTCTTCTGCATGCGATTACCCAGTTTTCTTAACACCAGTTATAGAAAAGATTATCCTTTTTCATTGAGTATTCTTGGCTCCATTGTCAAACAGTAGCTGACCAAATATGGGTTCTTGATTCTGTTCCATTAGTTTATGTGTCTATTTTTATGCAAGTATCATACTATTTGATTACTAGATCTTTGTAATAAAGTTTGAAATTAGGTAGTGTGATGCCTCCAGCTTTGTTCCCTTTTCTCAGATTATAGTGGTGCCATACAAAGTTTCGGATTTTTTTTTCTATTTATGTGAAAAATATCATTGGAATTTTGATAGGGATTGCACTGATTCTCTAGAAGGCTTTGGGTAATATGGATCGTTTAACAACGTTAATTCTCCCAGTCGATGAACACAGGATATCTTTCTATTTGTTTGTGTCTTCTTCAATTTCTTTCATCAAAGTCTTATAGTTTTCATGAACAGATCTTTCACCTCCTTAGTTGAATTTATTCCTAAGGATTTTATTGTTTTTGATGTTATTTTGAGTGAGATTGTTTTCTTTATTTCTTTTTTAGATATTTTGTTATTAGTGTATAGAAATACAACTGACTTCTATACATTACATTTGAATCCTGCAACTTAACTGAATTAGATGAAGAGTTCTCACATTTTTTTGGTGTAGTCTTTAGCATTTTCTGTATAAAAGATCATAGATAATTTTACTTTTTCATTTCCAATTTGAATGCCTTTTATTTATTTTTCTTGCTCGATTGCTCTAAGACTTCCAATATTATGTTGAATAGGAGAGATGAGGGTAGGCACCTTTGTCTTGTTCTCACCCTTAGAAGAAAAGCTTTCAACCTTTCACAGTTGAGTATGATGTTGTCCTTATCTGGCTTTGGTATCACAGTAATGTTGGCCTCATAAGATGAGTTTGGGAAGGCTCCTTCCTTTTCATTTTTTTGGAAGAGTTTGAGAAGGATTTGTGTTGAAGCTTCTTTAAATGTTTGGTATAGTTCATCAAGGAAACAATCTGGTCTTGGGTTTTTCTTTCTTGGGAGGTTTTTCATTACTGATCCAGTCTCCTTACTTGTTATTTGTCTATTCATATTTTCTATTTTTTTTTTTTTTTTGTGATTCACTCTTAGTAGGTTGTATGTTTCTAAAAATTTATCAATTTCTTCTAGGTTATCCAATTTATCGGCATGCTTATTGTTTATAGTAGTCTCACAGAATCCTTTGTATATCTATAATATTATCTGTAATGTCTCTTGTTTTATGTATGATATCATTTGTTTGTGTCTTCCATCTTTTTTTCTTCGTCTAGGTAGAGGTTTATCAATTTTGTTTATCTTTCCAAAAAAACAACTCTTACTTTCATTGATCTTTTCTATTGCTTTTCTGATCTCTATTTCATTTATTTCTACTCTCATCTTTGCTATTTCTTTACTTCTGCGCACTCTGGGCTTGGTTTGGGCTTCTTTTTCTAATTCCTTAATGTGTACATTTGTCTATTTCAGATCTTTCTCTTATCTTAATGTAGGTGTTTAGCATGGTAAACTTCTCTCTTAACACTGTTTTTGCCACATCCTACAGGTTTTGGTATGTTGTGTTTCCATTTCCATTTTTGAAGATTTTTAAAATTTCCCTGTTTATTTCTTCTTGGACCCAATGGTTATTCAGAGTGTGTTTTTTGATTTCCACATCTGTGAATTTTTCAATTTTCCTCCTATTATTGATTTCTTGTTTTATACCATGGTGACCAGAACAGATACTTGTTATAATTTCAGTCTTCTTAAATACGCCTAAACTTGTTATTATATAATCTATCTCGGGGAATGTGCAATGTACACTTGAGAAGAATGTGTATTCTACTGATTTGATCAAATGTTCTATATATGTCTTTTAGATCTATTTGACTTAACGTATGGTTCAAGTCCAATATTTCCTTGTTGATTTTCTGTCGGGATGATCTATCCATTGTTAAAAGTGATGTCTTGAAGCCCCCTATTATCATATTATAGTTGTCTATTTCTTCTTCTAAATCTGTTATTATTTGATTAATATATTTAGGTGTTCTGATGTTGGGTGCATATATGTTTACAACTGTTATATCTTCTTAATAAATTGATCCCTTTAACATTATATAATGACCTCGTTTGTCCCTTGTTATTAATTTTGGCTGAATGTCTATTTTGTCTGATATACATATAGCTATCCCTGTTCTCTTTTGATTTCTACTTGCATGGAATATTTTTTTCTGCCCCTTCAGTTTGAGCCTATGTGTGTTCTAAAAGCAAGTGTGTGTTCTAAAACAAGTTGGGTCTTGTTTTTTTTTTAAATCCATCCAGCCACTCTGTGTCTTTTGATTGAAGAATTCAATCCACTTCCACTTCGAATCATTTAGAATCATTATCAATTGGTAGGTCCTTAATGCCATCCTACTGTTTTCTGGCTGTTTTGTAGGTCTCTTGTTCCTTTCTTCCTGTCTTGCTGCCTTCCTTTGTGATTTGATGATTTTTCTGTAGTGGTATGCTTTGATTCCCTTCTCTTCTTCTTTTGTAACTCTATTGTATGTTTTTGCTTTGTGTTTACCAGGAGGCTTATATAAAACACCTTATAGCTATAATAGTTGATTTCGTTCTGATAACAACTTAAATTTAACCACATACTAAAACTCTACCCTTTGTTCCCTCCTTTTATGTGTTTGACTTAAACTACAAATTTATCTCTTTTATATTGTATTCATTAACAAGTAATTGTAGCTATGGTTGTTTTTAATACTCTTATCCTTTAACCTTTATATTGGAGTTAAGTGGTTAATATTCCACCAGGTTTCAATATTATAGTATTCTGAATTTGACTATATTCTTAGTTCTACCAGTGTATTGTATATTTTCATGTTTTCACTTTACTAATTAGCATCCTTTAGTGTCAGCTTGAAGAACTCCTTCCAGGATTTCTTATAAGACAGTAGTCATAAATTTCCTCAGCTTTTGTTTGTCTGAGAAAGTCTTTATCTATTTTTAATTTCCGAAGGACAGTTTTTCCAGATAAAGTGTTCTCTGTTGACATTTTTTTTCTTTCATTACTTCGATTATAAAATCCCTCTCTCTCCTGGTCTGTAAGGTTTCTGTGAAAAATCTGCTATCTTTATGGTGGTTATCTTGTATGTCATAGGCTTTATTACTCTTGCTGCTTTTAAGATTCTCTCTGTCTTTAATTTTTGACATTTTTGTTATACTATGTCTTGGAGAAGACCTTTTAAAGTTGTTTTTTGTTGTTGTTGTTGTTGTTGTTGTTGTTTTTTTTGGTGATTTATGAACTTCATGAACTTGGATATCTAAATTTGTTCGCAGATTTGGGGAGTTCTCAGACATTATTTCTTTAAATAAGCTTTCTTGCTGATTTTCCCTCTCTTTTCTTTCTGGAACTCTAATAACTTGCATTTTGGTTCTTTTGTTAGTATCTCATAGATCACGTAAACATTTTCCACTCTTTTTCATTCTTTTTCTTTTGTACTCCGATGACTGGATAATGTCAAATTTTCTGTCTTCTAGCTCACAAAGTCTCTCTTCTTCTTGATCCATTCTAATGTTAATGCTCTCTTTACATTTTTCATATCAGTCATTACATTCTTTAGCTCTGGAAATTCTTTTTGGTTCATTGTTATGACTTTTATCTTTTCCTTAAAGTTTTCACTTTATTAGTTATTGTTTTCCTGATTTTGTTGAACTGTCTTTCTGCATTTTCTTGTAGCTCATAAAGTTTAGTTAAAACAGCTATTTTTAATTCTTTTTCTGGTAAATCACAGCTCTCCATGTCTGTGAGTTTAGTTACTGGAAGATTACTGTGATCCTTTGATGGTGTCATGTTACACTGATTTTTTTTTCATGTTCCTTGAAATTTCATGTTGCTGTCTTTGCCTTTGAAGTAGCAGTCACCATCGCTTCTCTTTACTGCTCATTCTAATGTGTCTAAATTCATTTTTTTTCCTTCTGTTCCAGTGGTCTGCTGGACCTTCCCTGGAAACCAGGACTTCCACAAAGGCGCTTTCATATATAGGTGTTCATCTCAGACAGTATTTGTCAGAAGGTTCCCAGACTGCTCTCAAGAGAAGCTGGAACCATTTCACAGGCAGGGTCCATAGCTGGGAATGAGGTCTGTCTGCTTTATCGCATGCATGGGTGGGCCAGACTCCCTCCAGGTTACCTGGTATATGGCACTGAATCCCACAGCTCCTTCAAAAGCAATTTTTGTGGATGAATGCTAAATTTTTGTTGTTGGGGTAGAGGAACAAAACAAGGGACATCTTATGCTACCATGATGCTGATATCTCCATAAATGTTTATTTTAAAAAAGAAGTTAATTGTAGAAAGAAATTTAAGAAGAAAATATATAAAAATTTAAGGAAGGAAAAAATTACCATCTTAAGACAATCATTAAAATATTTTGGTGTATTTCCTTCCAATTAGCTTTATTTCTACACACACACACACACACACACACACACACACACACACATTAAATAAAGTTGAACTAAGACTGTATTTAAGTTTATGTTCTAATTTTCACCTTAAAAAGTGAGGTCAGCATTTTCCTCACCTCTTCATAAACATCATTTAAATGGTTATACCATTTAAATAATAACCTATATCAATGATAGCTATTTCATCATACTGTTTTGCTCATTTAATTTGCTATTATAAATGTTATTACAAGAAACATCTTCATAGATATTTTTGAGAGGTTTTCATATCAGATTGTCTGTTTTAAGAAACTACTAAAGTTTAATTTCTAGGCCAAAATATACAAATGTTTTTGAGCTTCTTGATACATACTGACCAAATTTTAAGAATATTTAAACCAATTTGTATTCCTCTGGCAGCAAATGAGTACCCATTTCAAGGCCCCTTTACCAGCATTTAGTGTTATGAAGGAATATTTTGCATGCGAATGTTCTTTTTTTTTTTTAATTTGCTTTATTAGGGAGTTAGGTTGTAGAGACATTATACAGATGACAAATCAGCCATTTCAGCAAATTTTGGAGGCTTCTTCATTAATAGAAAAATCATAAACAGAAAACCTAAATCCATTGCTTTCACATATTTTGTATTTTTTTGAGGTCTTCTTGTTTTCTGTAATGGTGGAATACATGATTATGGTTGCATGAAAATAATTTTAGGTTTTAACATGTCCAATTTCAAGAACATCATTGTGATTAGCAGCGTAACATTCCACTAAATGGCTATATAATTATTTAATTGATCCCCAAAATTGAACATTTAATTTCCCACTTTTTACCTGGAAATACTGTGGTGAAGATTCTCGTTCATAAATTGTTGTTACCATCTCTGATTACTATGGACCTACAATGTTTGTAGTCACGTTACTGTGAAAATCGGACTTTAGCATTTAGATCTTGTAACTAAGCTTTCTAACTCTGGGGTACTATCTGATCCCCTGCCTTATTCACTAGTCCTTGGTAGCTTCATTCAAATTGTCTAAATTCTTAATCCCTTAGTTTTCACTACTTTAAAATAGAGGTAATAATATTTACCTCTGAAAATTATGGTCAATGATTAAATCAGATTCTAGTTACTTTTTACTTGCTTATCC
Source organism: Pteropus medius (assembly GCF_902729225.1). Classification (NCBI taxonomy): domain Eukaryota; kingdom Metazoa; phylum Chordata; class Mammalia; order Chiroptera; family Pteropodidae; genus Pteropus; species Pteropus medius. Next base: position 2,141,930 of record NW_024349141.1, on the reverse strand, counting down.
TTCTCCTACTCCTCATTCTTCTAATGTGCTGGAAATCAGGAGTGAGCCCTGCTTCCATCACCAAGTCGGTCAAGTCCAGTACTCTGGTTCAGGCACAGGTTACTGGACTCAAGCTTGAGCTATCAAAATACATTTTTGAGAATCAATATGAACACTGGGAAAGATATCCTTCTGAAAACAAGAGCCAGATAAGGAAGTCAAAGAAGAGAAAAGCAGAGCCATGGGAGCTCAAGAGGAAATGTGGAGCTAGCACTAGACTCCCTAAATCTAGTTTTACCCAAAGCCTTGAACTTCCCAGAAGGAACGTGGGAAAACAATAACTTCCTCTCTTTGCTCCAGTTGGTTTATTTTGGGCTTCTCTTGTTACTTGAAATCAAAAGAGCCTTATCAGTCATGTTTGCTATTCATATTTAATCCTTTTTTAAAAGTATATTCAACTAGCACCACTACTTGTTCATTCTCTTTAGGCTCCTGGATATAGACCTTCAGGTAATGACAAATATCATTATTTTCAGAAGACTTTGAGGTTTTTCTTTGTTACGTTTTTCAGAATAAATATGTTTTGCTAAATCTTAATTTATTTTACCCTAAAATAAATGTCACCCCCAAATTTAAAGTCAGAATAACTAGAATAGCTTTTCTGTTGTTATTGTTTTGCAAGCATTCACTTGTGAGATTTAAAACAGTCACAAATGTGATTTGACTACACATAAAAACTATCTAGGAGAAAAGGTTAATGAACTCTGTCTTAGTTTCTGAGAGCTGGTGTAACAAAGTACCACAAACTAGATGGCTTAACACAACAGAATATTATTAGTTCTAGAGGCTAGGTGTCAAAAATCAAAGTGTCAGCAGGACCACACTCCCTCTGCAACTTGGAGAGAAAATCTTCCTTGCCTCTTCCTAGCTTCTGGCCTTTGCCATCAATCTTTGGTGTTCTTTGGCTTGTAGATGAATCACTCTCTAGGTACATGGCCATTCTCTTCCCCTGGGTTTGCACATCATCTTGCCTCTGTGCTTGTCTGTATCTATGTCTAAATTTTCCCTTTTTATAAGGACGCCAATCATGTTGGATTAGGGTCCACCCTAATAAACTCATTTTTACTTGATTATCTCTGTAAAGAACCTATTTCCAAATAAGGTCACTTTCTGAAGTACAAAGGATTTGATCTTTTTTGGGAGACACAATTTGACCCATACAGGCACCATTTAGTTTTAACAGTAGATGAAGCAGATTGTTTGCAAAGGTAACAATTCCTCCCATCTTTGTCTTCATGTCTCTTTGCAATGTAACTTTGCTGCTCCTCCCCTCAAGAACTAGGGTCTATTTCACCCTCTCCTTGAATCTGGGCTTTTAGATTTGCTTTGACCAAAAAAAAAAAAAAAAAAAAAAAAAATGCAGTGGATATGATGTTATACCACTGCTTAGTCTAAATCTCAAGATGCTTTGCAGTTTCATTCTCATTCTATTGGCTTGAAAGCTCCTTGTGAGCAAGTTGGAGATAGGCTGCTGAAGATGTCAGTAAACTAATTGCCAGGCATGTGAATAAGGCTACCTTGGACTGTTCAGTCCCAGTTGTTGAGCCTCTGGAAGCTGGTGTTGCAGCTCTACATGAGTTACCTCAGGCAAGACTAACAAAAGAACTGTCTAGCTGAGTCTAGCCCAAACTGCTGGCCTACAGAATCAAGAGCAAATGCAAAGGTTGTTTTTTTCAAGCTACTAAGTTTTGGAATGATTTGTTACATTACAATAAATGATTGATACAGTGGATCTGGTATCAAGCTTGAGTCTTCTGCTGCTTACTATCTCAATCACCTCAGCTAAATCACTTAATTCAAAGAGCTCCTGCTTCTTTATTTGTAAAATGTGGATATTTTACTTATCTTTCACCATCAGTTCCAGGTTTCAAGTTTTTAGTTTCAACTTAATAAAAACCCAACTCAAAGAGGTAAAAGGAATAAAAAGAATTTATCAGCTTAAGTAAACGAAAAGTCCAAAGTCTGATCTGGCTTCCAGTATGATTTAACCCAAGGACTCAAGTGATGATATTGAAGGTTTGTTGCTTTCACCTCTCCCTTCTGTTTTTCTCTGTATGTCAGCTTAATCCCCAAGCAGGTTCTTTCTAAGTGGAGCCCTCCTTGCTTCTCAAGGCTTAAATTTATCAAGCATAATAAACCTGGGAGGAAGGAAGACTCTCATTGGATTGAATGGAAACATGTAGTCATACTTAAGTCAATTAGGCCAGGAGGCTGAAATGCTCCAAACAGTCAGGGCTGGTACACATCTCCACACAAACCAATGGAGGTGGAGAGGCAGAGGCAGAAGGTAGCGATGGAGGAAGAAGGGGTCAGGTTTATCAAGACCATCCAGGGAAATTAGTACAAAAGAAAACAAGAGTGCTATTTCTAGAAAAAAAGAAATGGAAGCCTAGTAGGTAGAAAATAACAGATGTTCATTTCCTACTGCATAGGCTTTTTGAGCAGATAACAGTGATAGCTTATGTTTATTAAATGCTTACTAGGTGCCTGGCACTGCTCTAAGTACTTTACTCTTTTTAATTCCTTTTAATCTTCTCAATTTAGGACTAGATGCAGTTACTATTCTCTTTACAAATGAGGCAACTGAGACACAAAGTAGTTGTCCATAGTCAAGCATGTATAAGTAACATCAGAATCCAATTAGCCTGGCTTAATTGCTATTGTGTTTAACCCCCAGTCTATACTCCAGATATACCACCAGAACTGTGGTAGGCAGAATTCTAAGATGGTCCCCAAGATTCCTACTTCTGGTGTACAATCCTCTTTTGAGAGTGGGTAAGACCTGTGAATGTGATGGAACAGTCACTCCCTTCCTTAGGCTACCTCATATGGCAAAAGGGACGAGATGGTCACTCCCAAGGCTCCTTCTTAGCTGACTGTAGAGAGTCTCCTGGCCTAGACTTGAGGGCAGCCTCTAGCTGAGATCAACCCCTGGCCAACAGCCAGCAAAAGAATAGGAATCTCTGTCTACAAAGAACTGAATTCTGTCAACAATTTGAAGGAGGTTTGAGGAGGACCCCAAGCTCCAGAAGAGAATGCCTGGCCAACGCTATGATTTCAGCCTAGGGAGACCCTGAGCAGAAGACCCAAACACATCATGCCCCAACTTCTGACCTACAGAGCATGATCTGTCATGCTTACTCTATTGTGCAGCCCCCACATCCCCTGGCAGGTTGTAAGCACCAGCTGAGAGCGTGACAGGTACACTGCGGGGTCATTTTGTGCAACAAAAACTTGATACAGTGTCTAGTGTGTATGAGCTGTTCTGTAATTGGTTGGAGAATGAATGAAAAGGCATATTGTGTGGTATGCCTGTAAAATTCTCTTTTATGAGAACTGGTGGAGCCTGGGTTTTGGGAGGGTGCTTGCTTGCAAGAGCAGTTTGCCTCAACTTCAGCCTAGGGCCCCAGGACAGGCATCAGGCCAGACCCAACTTGACATTTGACATTAACTTTTAGTGTAGGCATCCTATACTATAAGAGTAGTAGAAATTCACTCTCTAAATCCATGTGAGTTTTCCCTCATTCCTAAGCCATTTTTTCCCACTCCACATTTCGGTGTCTTCTCAAACTTCAGTACCCTTTCACATCTATGGAGGCAGACAGGTCTCAATCCCAGCTCTGCTACTCACCAACTGGGGATCCATTATTTTGTTTCTCTGAGCAGGTTTCCTTATCTATAAAATGGGGGAGCTAATTCTTTCTGCCCCCAGAACTGTTTTAACGACTCCATGACGGAATGTATCCTGTACTTTGGAAAGTAACCTCCACAGAGGTCACAGGCCTTGTCCTTTTTGTTTGACTGTGTTCCTAGTATGCCCCGTACACAGTAATTGCTCAATAAATTAGCCACACGAACAATTTATGTGAAGAATTCAGCACAATACCTGGTAGTGAACATTCCACAAATGGCAGTTTTTATGATGTCCATTTTGCAAAGGAAGAAACTTACCTGGTGATGTCTACCCAGGTGTTCTGATTCAAATTCCACGATATTTTCCCACTTTATCACAATTTTAATTAGGTAGCCAGACACACAGGCTCCAAGCTCCCACTGATGATGGATATCCCTTAAGTACAACACTCCCAAGAAAACGGACCCTCGCAAGCATTTCTGCGCAAGTAAGGATTTTAACAAAACCAGGAAGGGACAAATTCCAAAGCAAACAAAGTCGACTCATTCCCCACCCTGGGGGAGGATGTTCACTCCCGTTCTGCTAAAGATAGAGCGCGGGCCCTCCCCGGGAACTTCCTGGCTTTTATTAGTTTGTAATCTCAAAGGTAACTTTTTCAAAGGTTTTTCTTTTGGAAGTGTGGGTGTGAAACTGCTTCCCTAATCACATCTTGCGGTAGATCTCTGAACATCTGTATTTTATTTGAAAACTTAGCATCCGGTTGGGATGTTTGGGTGGGTGGGGGACTCTGCCTGGTGGGATGAAACAGCAGAGGCCGTAAAAAAAACATGTCAAGATAGCTTTTAAACAAAGGCAGAAAAATTAGGCAAAAATTACAAATGGCTAATTATCTTGACTCAGTTACACGCCTCCCCCACTTTTAGCATCAGAAGAGAGGAAAATGGGGCGCTTAGAAGTCTAAGCGATAAGGATCTCACCAAGAGCCAAGGGACAAAATTCATTACAGATAAGCACAGTCCTCCCATTTCTCCCGGACGCCTCTCGGCGATTGCTAAAGAGGCAGCCGCTCCCTGGGTTGCTGCAAGGAAATCGGTCCTGCTCCGCGGGGCTTCTTTCACCCAGTCGGGGGTAAGAGGCGCATTTCCTGCGCCCTCCCCACCACAAGGCCGGTGTGCGGGAACCTTCTCTCCTTCCACTGAGCTACGAGTCGGGAAAACTCCGCCACAGATCCACCGTGGCGCGAGGAAATAGGGTGTGGGGCTCAGAAGGGCTGAATTTTGCCAGTTAAGAATCGATATTCCTCCCCTCCCCCACCCACCTCAGCCTTGTACTCGGCCAATGGAAGCCCTAAAAGGAAAAAAAAAAAATTAAATCCCAATGCAGCCCGAGTGCAAAGGCCTCTCGGCTTTGTTTCCAGGCGGGGGAATGCACCGGGATGGGAGCGCGAGCAGGGAGTGAAGAGGGCGCGCCCCGCCGCGGCGCTGCCAGGGCGATGAAACCAAACGAGATACCCCGGCACCCTAAAAAGGCAGACGGCCGCCCCATTCTCCTCTCAGATCAGAGCTAGGGAACCCCAAGACCCGGATCCGCGAGCAATGTGGACGCGGGGAGACCTCGCCAAGCTCGTGAAAAGCGCGGCGTCTTTAAGAGCTCCTAGAATGGGAATCTGGCAAAGACTCGCCGGCCCGAGAAGGTAGCCGCCCTCCTCCCTCCCCGCAAGACCCGGCCAGAGCCGCCCCCAGCCCCCAGACTGGCCCGGGAGTCCGCAAACCCCGGGGCCGCGCACAGGTAGAACTGGGCTGTGGGACCTTTTGGAAGTGGTAGCCAAGCGTGGCTGCTTTAAGAGCGCGGAGCGCGCGCTCCCGCCGCCAGCAGTCCCGGCTGCGCGCTCCCGCCGCCGCCGCCGCCGCGCGCCCCTGCTCGCTCGCTCGCCGGCTTTAAAGTCTCTGCCAGGATCCATGCTCACATGTTACTTCCTGTATGGAGGCATGGCCAGTTTCCAACCCCCGGCTCTTGGTTCCTCCCCAGCCTGCTCCGGAGCCACAACTTTCGCGAGCATGGACTGAAGGCGCCCTGGCCCCAGCGCCCCTCTGAGATCCTTTGTGTTTTCCTCCGTTTCCTCTGGCCGTTTCTATTTTGGGGGGCTCTTCGCTCCCCCCGCCTCTCCCCTCCCCTTCCCCGCTCGCAAACATGCCTCCTTCCTTCCCGGGGCCCTGGAAGGAGCTGCCTGCCTGAAGCCCGGAGACGCCGCGCCGCGCTCAGCCCCGCCGCTGCCCGCCGAATCTCGGGCTGCGCTGCGCTGCCGACTCAAGTTGGGGATCCTTGGCTGCTCGCCGCCGCCGCCTGCGGTCCCTGCCTGCCCCGGGCCCCGGGCATCGCCGCCCCCGGCCGACTCCTCGCCTTGCTCGCACGGCTTGTTTCTTTTTGAACGGAAAGCAGCCCTTCACTGAGGATCGTCCCCAGCGTGTCTTCGCGTTCCCGGTCACTTTTTGAGGTTTTCCGGGGGACGCTCGGCGGCTTCCCGGATTCCAGAGGCAATTGGACCGCTGAGTGCGGGGGGCCCGTAGAACGGGCGAGCAAGGGAAGAGCCCGGGCTTAGCGGAGGCTCACACGGAGGCAAGAACTTATTCAACAAGTTTACCCCCCTGCCTCCCTCTTTTTCGATGTGCGTTTTCGGACATGCGGAGGTTACTGGAACCGTGTTGGTGGATTTTGTTCCTGAAAATCACCAGTTCCGTGCTCCATTATGTCGTGTGCTTCCCTGGTGAGTGCCAGCTGCCGAGGGGACGCGGCCCTGGCCGGCGCGCGCAGGGGATGCGGAGTTGTAGCCGGGGCACGGAGCTCGGGCGCCCGTCCCGGGGACCCTGGAGAAGGTGGAGGGGGGCCGGACACCCGAGTATGGGAGAGAGAGCCGCTCCGCTGGCTCTGGTGGTGTTTAGAGAGGCTGCTGGTTGGGGAGAATGGAAGAAAGGTCTGGCCGGGGAAGAGGGCAGGGGCCTCAGGATGTCTGTTTTCGCTCGGCTTTGGGGGGCTTGGGGAAGCCGGAGTCTGGAGAAAGGGGACTCGCTCTGCTGATCGGCCGCAGTTCGAGAGAGCTGGAGCTCTGGGGCGGTTGGGGAGACTGGGACCTAGGGAGGCTGGCCTCTGTGGGCTTGAGGGGCCCAGGGTGCGCCCCTCGCTCTGGCAGGGATTAAGGGAGCTCAGAAGGGGGAACTTGCTTTGCTGTTCCCTGACCCTTTGCAGAGTCTGGTTTTCGGAGGAGGGAAGCTGGAGGCCGACCGTGGAAGGTTGGGGATGTTGGGAGCAGTCTGCGTTGTGGTCTCGGGGGCCAGAGCGAGCCGGGTTCGAGGCTGGAGCGCGGGGCTGCGCTTCTGTGCCGGCGCGAGGCAACCTTCCTGGGCGCGGAGGGAGGGCAGGAAGCAGGCAGTGTAGGCAGATCTGTGGCTTCCCCTAGCCCGCTGCCCCTTTAGCCCGAAACTGTACTCGGCGGGGCTCCTCGGGTAGGGGCTGCTCAGGTCGGGGCGAGGGGGGCGCGTCGGCGGCTAGGTGGTTCTTCGTGCCAGGGCGGATTTTTTCCTCTCCTCCGCGCCTGCCTACCTTAATCTTTGCCCTTTTGCAGGCTGTTCGTGGCAGGCAGACCCAGACTCGTCCCTTTCTGGCTGGGTTAAGATAGGGACAGTATTGGCCATTGATGATGATAGTAAGTCATCGCACGCAGCGGTGTGCGGCTTGGCGACCCTCCACTTCCAGCCCTCTACCTGGCTGATCCCCCTTCCTTTCGAAAAGGGCAGAGGCCAGCCGCTTCCCTCTACTCTCTTGCAGGCCTCCCGGACTGCAGCCCCAAGCTCCCGTGAATTCGTCTGGCCCCCTCCTTCCGCCTGCCCCAGCCAGGGAAGGGGTGGAAAGAAGGGGGCGATTCTCTTTTCATCCCTCACACTCCTAAGCAGAGAACCCTCTGCTTTGCTGCCTTCTCATCCACTAGGTCCTGGATACCTGGAGGTGGGGGTTATCTGAAGCAAGAAAAAAAGGGAACGTGTCGCGATGTTTCTGCTCTTTCAGATCTCAGCCGCCTGTCCCTGGCTGGCACCAGCGGTTTTGGTGCAGCGGATCCCTTAGGTCTGTCGTGCGCCCTAGAGCAGGGCGCGGGGCTCTCTCTGCGTTCGGGGACCCGCTCGGGGACTGGTAGCGAGTGTCCCCTTTGCAGATACGGGGTTGGCCTCGAGGGGCAGAGAGGCAAAGCACTGTCTTCCCTTCGGCAACCCCCCCGCCCCCGCCTTTTCCCTTTGCTCATTCTACTGCTTCTGGAACCTCTTGGAGCTTTTGACACAGCCCAGAAACCCAGCTCGATGCCGAGCGAGGACGTGCATCCACACTAACCCTGAGGCCTGGGGTTTGTGGCGGTGTGGACATTTCCCCTTAAAAGTGCCGGCTCCCGCTTAAAATTATTGGTGTTAGTCATCTGTTTTCTCTAGACTTTCCTCGTTGCCGTCGACTGCCGGCTGAGTGGGCTCAGGTGCACACTGGGGTTGAGCTTTGTACGGGTCATGTTTTACTGGGGGCAGTGGGAGGCAGCAGGAGAGCAGCATTTCGAAACGAGAAATTTCTAATTCTACTCTGGCCTTCTTCTTACGCTCGGGTATGCAATCAGTGGGCCGGCAGTGATTTTCTTTTTTCCTGGTCTGAAGAAGCTTGAAATCCAAAATGGGAACGCCAGTGATGCCTTGGGGCTGGGACAGTTTTCGTCTTCCACATTTTCTTTTCATGACCACGCTGCGAGGTAAATAGCCCATTCCCTGGTCCGGGAGCCGAATGGTGTCGGAAAGGGAATGGGTAGTGGTGTGAGGCATGGGGAAGAGGGGATGTGGTTTGGAAAAGTGCCGCGGGAGAGGGTGCAGCAGCGCTTGGAACCAGGCAAAGTTAAAATGTCAGAGCCGTGGGAGACGCCAGCTTTCCGTTTTCCAAAGGCGCTGTGACGCCACTGGACCTCAGGGGGCGCCCCCGAGCCACTCATCGAGCTCCTGCCACCTCTTCTAGTCCGGCTCCTGCCACCTTCACGGGTTGGGCTCGACCACCTTCGTGCCTTGGGGGCAGAGGTGGGAGCTGGGATGAGCGCGCACGCAGCAGGGGTTCCAGGCTCGGGGGTTGCGAATGTGCCTCAGCAGAGCAGGTGGCCTCAGCTCCGCGCTGCTGCCCTTGGCCGGCTCAAAAACCGGTGGGGGCCCGAGTTGGATTTGGGATTTCTCTTGCCTGCCATAACCTCGGAAGCGTTTATCTGCATGACACGAGGGATAAAAATGCTTCTGGTGTTGGATTAAAGACTTTTCTGTGAAGTTTTAACCAAGCCCTCTTGTTAATTATTTTGTTGGTTTCCTCTCAGAATCGCACAACTTTTCAGTTGCATTTGAGTTCGCAGCCGCTGTTCAGGGTCTAGGGGAGCTGTGATTTGGGAGGGTTTCGGGAGCAGCCGTGACATGGGTCTTGCCCCAGCAGTTCTGAAACAGTAGCTTTTAGTCTCTCAACAAAAGTATGGCAGGTGTGGTACCCGCGTTACTGTTAGTATTTCAGTGATATTTCCACTTTCCAGAGCAGAAGTGTTCTCAAGTATGATATAGTGCATACATAATAAGTTCTTTTCCACTATCACTTAAAATTTGTGAAACATTTGTGAAAATATAAAAGTATAATGGACTCCTATGGACCCCCCACCCAGCTACGATTATTAACTCAATCCTCCCTCTTCCACCCCCCCATCCTCCCAATACCTCATTATTTTAAAGCACGTCTTACCCTTAGTTAATTTAAGTATTTGGTATATATTGTTAATCACTGAGAATGTAAGTGCCTCCAACAGGTTATAAAATATATTACTTGAGAGGGTTAACATTTTATCTATTTTACATTCTTAAGCTATTTAGAAACTTAAAAAAAATTTTTTTTGTTGATTTCTTCTTCCGTCCTCAGAGTGAAACTCTCCTTTTTGATTCTGATATGTTTTGTACCCTAATTAGATTACGTCCAGGAGGCTGACGTTGGAAACACTTCAGATGGATAAGCTCTGGTGTACTTTGGAGGTGTCAGAATCTGAAGATCCATGATTAATGTCCAGCGCATCTCCCCCTAAGCTGTCTCGGTGTATTTGCATGTACATGCTTTAGTCCTGATGGACATCCTTTATGGCCTTAGAAAAATGCAAAAATAATATTTGTAAGTCAGCTTATCTTAGTCTTCGGGATGGGGTGAGAAATCATGCAGTCTCCCTCCTCCCCCTTTCAAGTATCTTGTTTGAAAATGGAGAGTCTTTATCCAGTCTTGAAACTGGTTTCTCTGACACATTTACGGAATAAAATCTTTGATGTTGCCTTCTAAATAAACTGTTCACATTACAGAATTGATGAAACTAGTACATTAATACGAATTGGCAAAACAGGACTTTTTGGAAATGGGGGAAGTTGCTGATGCCGGAGGCGAAAAGGTTGCAGGAAAGGTTGGCTGAAATCAGAAAAGAACTAACCAATAAGTGAAGCTCTGAGAATGTCTCTTTAATTAGGGACTTGTTTTTACTGAATAAAAGATTATATTGTTTACATGAAGTGTTCAGGGAATGCTGATGATTTTATGCAACAAAACAAAACAAAAACCCTTTCAAATTCATCCTTCTGTTCTGAAAGACTCCCAAGTTAATGTGGTATAACCATTTATGTCACTGCACCAATTGCAATGAACATTCTTGCCATTTATGTAAGGTCATTTAAGATGTCTTAGGGTTCCCCTCCTACCTCCTAACCCCCTCCTGTTTTTCTGGAAACTTCTTGACTAAAAGGACAGTTTGGACACTTAAATTAGCCTTACCTAGATGAAGAAAGCAAATTAGGTATTGCTAGTGCTTTGTTGCTTTAACTCTTCTCTTTAATGGTGAAAGATTTTATTTTCTAAAACCTGAATTTCCATTCAGCATTTTACTTAGAGCATGTAGGAGAATGCAATGTCATTTCCAAGCAGGATGAAGATTTAAATGTGGGTGTGCATTCTGAATTGGAAGCCTGAAAAATTTATGATTAACACTTTCATCCTGGGGCACATCTTTCATGTGATCACATTTAAGAATTCAGAGCTTATGGGAGAAATTCAGGGTATCTAAAGTTAATCTCAGAAGTGCTTGATGTCTGTCCCCCCAAATAAACCTTGTGTATGCTTTGGTTATAGATTGACCACTGTCAGGTGACTGGTCAGTAATCACTGAAACTGCATTTTTGGTTGTATTTGTGTAGAGAATAAAGGGACTGCGAGTCCAATAAAGGAAGCCAAGGAAGTGTACCCTGTCCCCGCTTTTAGTTCTCTAGGGGAGTTTGATCTGTTCTAAGCTGGTAGCTACTGAGGAGGGCCTTAAGAAAGGGAGAAATGTTCTTCCTGAGAAGAGCCTGCCCCCAACAGGCACTGAGAGCTTCTTGTGGAATTCAGCTGCAGTCACTGAATTTCTTCTGGATCGAAGTTGCCTCAATCCGGAGGCAACCTCAGTAAATATTTGCAAATAATTAAAAGATCTGATATCCTGGTTTCCCTGTCTGAGAAATGGGAGCGACCTGCTTACTTGAAAAGAAGCAAACCCAGGACTATGGCAGTATTCTGTGCACTTAAAGATCAAATAAATAAATAAATAAATAAATAAATAAATAAATAATAAACTTGTTTTTGATACTGAATTTCTGTGAATTTGTAATCGCCTAAAAAAAATCACTCCAAAAAGGATATGTTTTAAAAACCCTTGTTTATTTCCCCTTGCTTTGTCTTACAATTCTTCTTCGCCTCGAATTTCCAAGACCATAGAATTGTTAATGTCTCTTTAAAAAAATAGATCTGGAAGTAATGTAGGTGAATTTCATTTTCAGAAGTCTCTAATGATTGAACTATATAACAGATAAATTCGTGGTTTGCTCCTATTATGAAAAGATTACGAGGTCTATAGCGATGGCTGTGCGAGATTGCTTGAAGTAGCTCAAGGGCTCTATATGCTATTGTCTCTCCCTTTAGGGACACCTATAATAGGAGGGGCCATTTCACCTGGCATCATTCATAGCAAAATGTTTGGTGTTTTGATTGATAGGAAAAAAAACAGATATATGTGAACTGGCTTGCCAGGCCTATGCTGGCTCAAAGTTTTTATGACTATGGTACTTGATATGACCATTTTAAAAAAACATGCAAAGTGCTTTTAGGGCTGGGTGGAGGAATGACAGCTGACAAGGTTCCAGATGTGCAGGTTTCTCTTTGAAGCCCCCCTAACTGAATTTTGTGGTACTTGAGGTGGGAAGACAACTTTCACATTAAAGGAGAACTTTGGTATTTTGTCAGCCAGTTTATGAGAGTCACTGTACTGTTTTATAAGCATATAGCAAAGAAAAATCTTTTAAGAGCCTAGAGCTTGTTAATACTTCTTATTTTCTTTGAAAACCAAGAAGCTATGGAAAGTTGTATAGAATATATCAAAGTACATGTAAGAATATGGTCTCTCGAGCCAGCCTGCCTCTGCCATTACTAGCTGAGGTGCCATAAACAAGTTACTTAACCTCTCTGTGTGTCTCTTTTTTCTCTTTTTGTGAAATGGCATAGTAAAATGCCTGACTCCTAAAGTCTTTGTGAAGCTTGAAAATTCCTCCTAAAGAACTTAGCACTGTGCATGATAAATAGTAAGTGCTCAATAAATTAACCATTGTTATTTTATATGTACTAAAGAGATTTAGATGGGAGTATGTGGGGAAAGGAAAATAAAAAGGACAACTGTATACGAAAGCAAAATCATTTAAAAAATTAAAGTTGCATGATGGCTTTTGTACCTAGCTTTGCTGTTGAGGACAAGGAGGACTAAAGAATGGCCCAAGGGCATCATCCCATGTAAAAATTAGTAAGATGGTTACATTTTGAGGTTTAAAAAAACAAGAAAGCCTCAGTAATAAGGTCTGAGATAACCTTACATTGCAAAGAAGGTCTCCACTTTCTCACCTTAGGAAGGGAAAGATGTTTTCTGGAGGTTTAACATGCCCCATGTGAATCTCAAAGATCCCCCTGTGGTGTAATCCTTTGTAGAAAGAATAGCTTGGTCCTGCATCCTGGAATGCCCATTTCTCTTCTAGGCCTTTTGTACTGTGTGGTAACCAAGGAGAATGGGTCTCTCTGGGTTTTAATTTTGTGCCACTAATGGGGAGCAAACACTAGTAATTGGGTGTCGCTTTTGTTTTGTACTTGTGCGACCGTTGAACACTAATGTCCCTGTCTCCATATCTTCACGGATCCAAGACCTGCAGAACATATGAGAGAACCACACACTGTGGGTGGCGCCTGCCCTCTAATCAATTTTTTGCAAACTGAAATCAGCATGATGGTTTTCTGGCCCAACAACAAAGTGTGATTTTAAACTACTCAACTTAGCTATTTTTGGGCTGTAGCAAAGTGACACAGTTGGCTGCTGAAATCTAGCAACTAAAAAAGAACAAATGAAAGCATAGTTCATGGAATATGTAACACTTCTATGTAAGAAAATAGGACAACTGGTCTTATTTTTGGGTCCGTGATACTATTTTTCTGACAAGAGTGAAGCAGGTTGTCGGTTGATATTGTAGAGGGTATACTTTTGAGGAATTCATAACAGTTATTACATGAATCCAAGAGATATTTGAGTTGTCACACAATTGCAGCCTCATAAATTCCACAGTGTACTTAAATCAGATAAACTTATCAATTTGGAATGATTTGGATAGGGGACACAGCCATAAGCAATTTATCAAATACAAAGCATAATCCAGATTAGTGAGGAAACGTCATTGTCTAAGGGTCAAGTTAGTCATGAATCTTCAAAAGGATTTATTTACAGAGCAGTGGTTATTTGTAAATGAATTCTAGTCATTAAAAAAATACATCTCTTTTCTGAAGTGTTTGGATTCTGTGAGTGTGGAGGTTCAGAAATGGCTGAGGGCCTTGCCATGTCAGTGGATAGCAGAGCTGCCTAGGACAACTTGTCCAACATTTTATGGAATGGGGTCGGTTGGTGGTGGGGGTCTGCGGTGGGCTGGGTCCCAGATACACACACCTGTTATTCAGGAACCACATCAGGATTCCAGGGCCCCAGGTTGAAAATTTTTGATGTATTGTAGCAGCGTTATCTTGGACAAATGGGCCTTGGTTTTTTAATCTCTAAAATGGGAACAGTGGTTTCAGTAGCCTATGTTCACTGAGCACTTGCTTTGATTTAGGTGTTGTGCCTGAGCTTTTTCTATGTCTTTAACCCTCCTCGGAAGTGGAAACCATGAATATCGTCATTTTAGGATAAGGAAACTAAAGCCGAGGTTGTCTCTTGTCCAAGTTCATCCCTGTAGTAAGTGGGGATGGCTCTACTGTGTCTCTCTCATCATCTCTTAAGGATTATTTTTAATTTCAAACTGGTTACTGTTTGTTTGAAAGCTGTTTTTTCTGCTTGCACAGGAAGGCCAGTTAAGAGACAGACCCAGCCTAATATATTTCACCCTACTGCTTTTCCCGTGTGAGTATCATAAATATTGGGTGAAATAAAGGTGTCTTCCTTTGCTACAAGTAAATAAGGAAGTAGTGCAATTAGTTTAGGTTTTTATTTGGTTACATCGAAGAGATGACCTTTCAGCAAATTATGTTAGCTTCTGAATAAGCTGATAATAACTGTGGATAGAGTGAGTTTGTTGGTGGTGAGTTTTTTGACTCCTTTTCAGAATGATCTATAATGATTTAGTTTATAATATGAGAACTTTTGTTTGCAGCGTTGAATATTGTTATGCTATGATAATGTGATATTATTATTATTATCATCATTATTATATCATTTAAGTGTGGGCTGCAGGCTCTGAATCACGACTTTGAAAAGATCTGAGGGAGTTGTACTTGTCAAGAGTGGTTTGGGTTCTGGATTTTGTCTTTGGAGTTTAGAACTAGCTGTGGAGCCAGCCAAGCCAACTGTGGGTCTGGGCAAGACCTTCGGTCCTTTTGGGGTTGCTTTTCTTACCCTTAACTAAATGGCTTCTAAAATTCTTCTGGGATTTTAGGGATTGTTGATTCCAGGCTGGGAAGTTTGGAAAGGTTGTGACCTTTCTCAACATACAAGTCAAATGCCCAATGCACATTACATTGTGATTTGTGAGGTGTACTTCTTGTTAACTTTCCTCTGAGAGTTTGCTTCCTAAAGCTCTAAGAACCCTTTGATTATCTTGCTAACCTTGCTACAGAATATCCCCAGGGAGCCGCAAACAAGGTGGTGAGTGGATCTTGGTTAATAGAATGCCTATAAGCTATTTTCTTTTTTTAACATTGAACTTATTTCTCCTGGAGTGCAGGTAAAAAATGGAGGCTTGCTCATGCCAATGAAGTTATGTGTGGCCTTTAAAAGTATTTAATGTGACTTACGATTGGAATAGTGGTGGCAGTATTCTTTGTCTAAAAAGAGAACACAAGGCTAGTTTGGATCTTTTGTCTTACTCTAGACAAGAGGAATGGAGAAATAGTCATTTGAGTTATCTGGAGTTCTGCAGGGGGCATCTGACCAGCATATCCTCTGCTTAGCCATACTGTGTTGAAAAAATTGATTTAAAAATTAGGGCATTTCACATTCATGCTATCAGCAAATATATCTTGCGTACCCATAGTGTGCCAGACACTGTCCTAGGCCTGGGTGCGGGCAATGATGACCAAACTCTTGCCCTTGTGGGTGCTTCCATAGAAGTCTGGGTTACTTCTGAAAAATTGGAAGGTGTCGCAAGCTAGGGCCTGTGTTCTTGCTTGGCAACAACAGTAAGCTGGAATTAAATAGTGGCTGCCCCTTGAGACGGAGCCCGGCCCGCAGCGGTTATTTACAATTCTTATCCAGTCCCTTGAGGTGTTTGCCACCCACATGTAGGTGATTTCTAGATGTCTACCCAAGGGACAGATTTTTTGTTCTTGCTTGTTTGGGGTTTTTGTATTACCTGGATTGGTTGTGTATAAATGTGTGTGTGTGTGTGCGCGCACTAGTGTGAGCATGTGCTAGTGTGAACACATGCATCATTGGCTGATGAAATGACCATTCTTATCAGTCTGAAACTAAGCTATTCTGGTTGTGTCCTTTTTTGGGTTTGCAAATGGCTTGCGGCTTGGGTAGCTCACAGTAATGTCAGTAATGTGGTGGCTTCTATTGCTGTTGGCTTGTTAAATTTCAGAAAAGTTGTGTTTTGAAAAATCTCTCATTTGACTTAAGAAATAGCTCCCTTGGTCACTTTCTGTTTATCAGAGTACCCAAAAGAGCACTCTGATGTGGGGAGGAGGACCCTGACGGATATACTAGGATCCCAGTAAGTTAATGTTAGAGATGTCATATTAGCGGATCCCTTGCCAAAGATTATAAGTTTTTCACCTAACATTCCTGACTCAGTAATTTTTCGCACATGAAATCTGTGCATGGATTTCTAACACATGATGGAAATATCACATAACTTAATTTTTCCAAAAACAACACCTGAACTATGAATTGATAGAGTAGGCAGTTGTTGGCATGGACAGATCGAAGATTTGAGGGGGTAATTCTTTCACTCTAATTCCAGCATATGTTCTTTAAATGGTCACTGTAATATGCAGTATGTTCACATGAATTTCTCACAGGAGTCAGAGCCCAGTTAGACTGTATGTATTTTGAGGGCAGGACCTCATTTCTCCTTCTACCTACTGTATCTTCCGTATCTAGGTGGGAGTGGTCATATCTGAGGACTGATGGACTAGCAGATAGTGTTCTCTGAAACAATTACAGGACATTTTAGAAGACATTGATATTATATGTGGCTTCTAGAAATCTCAACATTTATATATTTCATTCCCTAAAGAGATGTTCATCTTCCTGAAGAGAATTCAGAGTGTATATATTGTCATGGTGTTTGAAGTCCATCTTTAAAAAGGGAGAAACTAAATTTGTACCTTCTGTTGCTGGCCATCATGGTATCTATTGCTGAAAAAAAAAATCTAATTAGAGGTCAAATGTCTTATGGGACAGTAGGATTATGTTTTCCTGGTTATAACCCCTTCTTTTCTTTTTTTTCGTGGAATAATTTAGGCTAAATTCTGTGACTTGGGTATTCGTTGCATCGGAAGTGGCCTTGGCTTTGGGATTAATCCCGGAGAAATAAGGCATTCTCACTTTTGCTCTGGTTGTTCTAGAAATAGTGACAAGGTGTGTAGAGGGCACACCTTGAGCTGATTATAGAGTGTGAGATGAATATTGATCTATTGCCTAGTAATGGCTTTGGGCAGGTTGGTCCAGGAGAAGGGCTTACCTGAACTGACACGCTTTTATTTGCTTAACACATATTGGTTGACCACCTTATCTAATGCCCACAATTAGACAGATGTTGGCTGGTACATCATGGAGCTAAATTTTCTAGAACGCATTGCTAGCTGATGCCTGTGTTATTTATTTCTCTTACATCCAGTTGTTTTCTCTTCTAAACTAGTCATTTTCTCTGCTTAACATGTCTGCAAAGGCCATGAATGGAGAGTGCAGAAATCACTTCACAGTTTTAGGCATCAGCCCTTATTTTCTCAATTGGTCAATTTGGGTAGAAGCTGCTGAAATTACTTTATGTGATTGATGGTAGGTAACTCTGGCATTAGATTTTTTTCTGACATTTTTTTAGGATGTGATTTTTAAAAGAAAAAAACTTTTCTGTTGTTATTGAAGCATCTTAATTGATACAAGGCAGTTTTTGAGGTTTCTACCGTTACTCGTCATGCCAAGTGGAAGGAAAGTTGATTTCTGGAGAATCTGGGCAAAATGTAAGCACTCTCACCAGATAAACAAAGGAGTTTGTGGAAATAACTCCTTTTATGCCTTGGGACCTTTATTTAATAGGGTTTTGAGAAAATGAGACTTGAGACAGACAGATAGAGTCTGATGAAAGAGCCTCTGGCAAATGAATTGCACAGATTTGTTGATCAAGTTAAGTAACTGGTCCAAGTTAGTGAATCCTAGCTTTGACCTTTACTAACTTGGGCCAGTTACTTTATTGGTTTTCTCATCTGTAAAATGGGAATTTTGAACCTCCTAGAGCCCTTGGGAAGATTAAATGAGATCGTGTGTGCAAAGCATCAGAATAGCATTAGGTACACAGGATGTTACATATGATACCTGCTTTTAATAGCTGTTGCTTAAGATTTAGGAAACAAATACTTGCATAAATATGCTCTCAGTTAATGCCATGCAACCCTTTGAAGAGGTGAGAGAGCTGGGACTCAGGGAGAGCAGAGATCCCACAGTGAATGAAATGGAAAAATCGAAATTTGAACTTGGCTTTCTGGATGCTGTAGTGCTTCTCAGCTAGCAGAGCAAATGGTGGATGAATTTAAAGTGTACGTGGCTACTCAGGAACATTTTCTATTGACAGAGATTTACTAAAGATGGCTGTTATGTTTTAATTTGCTGTATAAGCTCCCAGCTTGAAGGAACAGGTTTAGAGCTACTTTTGATTTTCTCATTACTGAAATTGTGGTGTGAGTACAGTGTATATGCCTTGCTTTATACTTCTGTGTTAACATGGGACCCTGGGTGCATATGGGTGGAGACATTCAGTGAAAACATGTGGCACATATTTGTCTTCTTGCCCCTGTATTACTCTACGGTTTTTCTAAACAGGGATTGGAGTTTGGCATTTGAGATAAAGGTTCTCACACCGGTAGCCATGGCAGACATTGCTAATCGGTCACAGAGCTCTTCCCTGTGAATGTCTGCGCCTCTTAGACTGCTTCTCAAGAGTTGGCCTGGGAGAGGACTTTATTGCCACCTCTGTGCTATACTGAGACACGTTAGCCATCCTTCCAAAATAAAAGAAGAAGCTATCCGTGCACAAAAGTTCCCGATCCAAGAAATTGATTTGCGCTCATGTTTGACTCATATTCATTTATTCGGGGGGAAAAGTCCAATCTCTTGATGGTGGTTACATCATATTCTAATTTGTGAGCTCTACTAATAGAGATTTAGGGATCTAAAATTAGTGGTTTATTTTTCCTTTCTTCAAAGCCCAGAGGTTTTGCATCAGATTATAGTTGCTGTAGGACTGTTCGTATTCCAAAGTGACATCTTTCTGAATTCTTAGCTATTTAAGTAAGGGTTAAGTATGGCCTTAGTGACAGCAGTTTTTAAAACCGTGACTGACTAAATGGATCCTTTCTCCCTGTTGTTTATACCTGGTAAAATGTCTTGTGTTTACTCCGAATTAATTCGTCGTTACCTTCACAGTAGCTCATTTCTCAAAATTTGAGTGTTCTCTGACCACTGTTATTTTTGTTAAGGGAATTGGAGAGTAAGGGTAAAAGGTGACAGGAATTCCTTTGTGAGGCTGACATGAGAGAAATTCGTGGTATATAGTTAATACACCAAGCACTTGGATGACATCAAGTAGTCCCGTATTTATTTCCTGGATATGAAATTTTTCCCCTGAGGGTCCCTTCGAGCCTTAGCTTATTTATACCATGAAGTGTCTATAGAGCCGTGCTGTCCAGTAGGGTAGCCACATGTGGCTCATGAGCACTAGAAATGTAGCCTGTCTGAATTGAGATGTGCTGTAAGTGTCAAATACACACTGGATTTCAAAGACAAATGAAAAAAAGTATGTAAAATATCTCATTAAATTTTTATATTGGTTGTCTATTGAAATGATAATATTTTAGATATATTGGGTTAAGTGGGACGTATTATTAAAATTAATATTTCCTGTTTATTTTTACCGTTTCATGTGACTGCCATAAAATTTAAAGTTACGCATGTGGCTTGCATTCCTGGCTTGCATTGCATTTTTATTGCCCTTCCGACCCCATCTTGCCTTCCAGAATGATCACCTCTTCTCCCTTCCCTACCCTTTCACAACATAGTGCCAAGAGAGACTCTGGTTGTTGACGCAGAGGGTTGCCTTCAGGAAGGCACTTTCACTAGGAAGGGCTGGGTATCAGAGCGGAGAGTTGGGGTCATTTAGCTTTGCAGGCTTGTTTGCCCATCTGTGAAATGGGGTAACAGTCCCTGCCCTGTTGAGGTGGTTTATAGAGTAAAGGAAGTAAGCCGTGTAAGGCATTTGGCATAGGCCTGGCAAAGAGTCAGCACCTGAAAATAATAGCCATTATTGTTATTTTACTGGCTCTTGATTGGGCATGGAGCAGAGTTACTGGCTTTGAATTCTCCTTCTTTGGGTTCCAGTAGGTGAACTATGTGGAACCTGTGGAGGGTTGCAAACAGATCGGCATACTTTTAAAATGCCAGCCTCTGCTGCCTAGGAAATCCAGGACAGCATTCCAGTTGAGCTTATGCTCAGCAATTTGAAAGGTAGAAGGGACTTCGGAGATCTTTAGAGGTTGAAAACGGTCTGCAGAAGCTCCTTGCCAAGAGTACTGATCTACTGCAATGCTCGTCCCCTCCTGCTCAGTGGAGGAGGCTATAGAATCCTGCCTCCCACAGCATCCGGGGCCCTTGCACTTGTTCTCCTGGGTACTTTGCTTTGTTGAGGCCCAAGGTCCTATTCCTAGTTAATAGCCACACTCGTACCAGCTTAAAGTGCTGGACTCCAGGTTATCACCAGTGGTCCAGGCTTTAACACAGCTATGGAGTTGGTGAGGTGGATCGAGTGGTAGCATCTGTGTAACATAGAGACCTTCAGACATCCCTTTTAGGATTTTTGGTTCCTTTTTCGAACAGAATGTTAAGATGGGTGGCTCTTTGAGGTGAAGTAAATATTCTGTACTGGCGAACCTGCTTAATTTGGAAATGGAAAATAGGGAGTGTGAGAGACAGACCAAACACACTTTTATCAGAAAGCTCAGATCTTCCCAGAAGGACTTCTGGCACTAGGTCTTATGTGTCAGTTTGCATCTGCGAGTTAAGAATTTGGTCAAGGGCGGCTGATGATGGGGAAGGAAGCAGCGGGAAGGATGGGAAAACCCATCCCTTTTAATTGTTTTTCAGGCACTGGATGGCAAGGTTTCCTTCTCAGGGAATGTTTGGCAAGCTGGACACATGCTCGTTGTTCAGTGCAGGTGATGAGAATCTGGGTTTCAGTTGTAAGTTCTTTTATGAGGGATAAACAAGGATGTTGAAGTCTTCAAGTCAGGGTGTTGAAGGAGCCTTTCTGGGTCCTCGGGGCTCACCCCAAGCCTGCCTTGGAAGGCAGCGGGGAGTGATGAGAGCAGCAGTGCAGGCCCACATGAGAAGGAAGGAAAGAAAAGAAGTTCTCTGAGGGTTTTCTCATACTTTTCATCAGAGCCAGATTGTCGAGTGACAAAGGAAAATAGCCCACCAGACCTGTCTACGCAGAGCTTTGGCGTTCCCCTTGCCAGGTTGTCAAGGCAAACCTCTTTTGAGGGGTGGTCCGATCATCTGATCACCTGTCACTACTGACAGCTGCCTCCCTCCTTGTCCTTTCACTGGATCTGGGAGTTTTATTCCTGTGTAGTATTTTCTGCTGTAAACCCTGATTTCTAGGAAGAATACTTCTCTTCCCAGCCAGTCTTGTAGAGGTGAGGCCAGGTATCTGGAAATTTTGCTGTTACTCCCTTTACAGGTGCTTTTACAATCTGGCTCAGCTAACACAAACCACCATTTATTGAGCATTACTCTGAGCATGGTGGGCCTTGTGCTAGGGGCTGGACATACCTTATCTGAAATTCATCCCGTATTTCCCAGGTGTGCAAATAGAAGTTATGCTTAGTTAGGAAACTTGCCCAGTTGGGATAGCCTCGAAAGTGGTAGAATTCAGATTCTAACTCCAAAGTCAGTGATCTTTTCCTTAACAACGTGATGCTTCTGTTCTTACGTAGAAGACCAGCTCTGCACATCTTGTGAACTGCACTTAGCGGATTGAACTGTGGGTGCTTTAAGACCGATAGCTGAATTCTGAAAAGGGAAAGGCCAAGTAAGTGAGGCCCGAAGGCTAACTTGGACAGATGTCTTAATTTTTTTCCCACTTGGCCACTATAGGGATACACAGAATAGAGTCAGTTCTTTGTATGTATTCAGACATAGGGTTGAAGAAATGCTAGAATGCATTTTAAATCCAAAAAACAAAATGTTAATAAAAGCCTTACTGGGTAAATGTGTTTTATTCCTACGGCCAAGAATAAAGTTAAAGGGCTTAAAGATATTACAGTAGTCCCCCTTTATCCACGGTTTCACTTTCTGCCTTTTCAGTTATCTGTGGTCGACTACAGTCCGAAAACAGTAAATAGGAAATTTGAGAAAGAAACAATTCATAAGTTTTAAATTGCATTCTGCTCTGAGTGGCATGATGAAATCTCAAACCATCTTGGGTGAATTGTCCCTTTGTTCAGCGTCTCCATGCTCTATACGTTCCCCATCCTTTAGTCCCTTAGTATCTGTCTTGGTTATCAGATTGGTTGTCAGATATTTTGAGAGACAAGAGACCACATTCACATAACTTTTATTATAGTACTTCGTTATAATTGTTCGATTTTGCTATTAGTTATTGTTAATCTCTTACCGTTCCTAATTTGTAAATTAAACTTTATCATAGAATAGTATGTATAGAGTTCAGTACCATCTTCTATTTCAAGCATCCACTGGGGGTCTTGCAACATAATTTTCTGTGGGTTAGGGGGGACTTCTGTATTTTCTTTTGGATGCAGAAACCTTTCAGGAGCTCTTCATAAGTTACCTTGGTAATAGGATATAATCATACCTTTTGTCTGCAAAGGGCATGTTTTGTTTTCAAGGTTCTGTGATTTCTACTGGTTTCTAGAGGTTTCTAAGTAGATAAAGAAAAGTAATGTCTTTGATGTAGGGAAAATGTTTGTGTTACCTTCATTGGTGTCTTAGTCCCAGAGCATAGCAGACACATGTTCTTGCCCTCTGACTTTTCCAAGGCGTTGGGGCTTGGTCCACTCATGTGTTTTTGTCAATGATGTATTGGGTACCATCTATAGCCCAGGAAGAAACCAGGTAGTTGGGGATGAATTTCCAACTTTTCTTTCTTGGTGGTGGATACTTCTAAAGGCTGAATAGGTGGACACTCTTTGAATAATCACCCCACCTCACTGAGCTCTCAGTGAGTTCTGTCCTAGAGGAGCTGTTGTAAATCTAGAGTCATCAATTCCCTCAGAGAGAGTAGCCAGAGTTTTTCTTCTTTCTTGCCGCACCTTTTAATTAGTTCCAGACGCCAGCTAATCAGACAGCAAGTGCAAAAACTCAAGGTTGAGAAGGAAGGTCAAATTGGTTGTCTTTCTCCATACCACCAAAGCCCTGGCTTTAAAGAAAAGTGATGGGTTCCAGTCAAATATTAGCAATTAGCCCTTTGTGTTTCAGGAGCAATAGGATATTAAGAATGATACCTTCCTTTGGAACTGAATGAAAAACCTAACTGATATTTTATATGTGCACATGGAATAGGGGAAACGAGTAAGCAGAGGCAGTAATGAGCCTGTTGAGATGGTTCACCGGTGTGTGAAAAGGCCTATTTCAAGACGAAGTCTTGTGTATCTGGGACTTGGACCCATGTCTGCCTTGTATCTTAGCTGCTTTCTCATGGCATAAAGCCTTTAGTGACTGTCAGCTTGCAGATGGACACTGCAGAGATTTGAGAGGAGTGGGAGCCAATGTTGGATGCATCAACTGGCTTTCGAATGCCTGGCAGAGGCATTTGGGCTTGATTTTGTTGTCTGTGGAGACTAGACTGTAAGATAGGACAAGGAAAGCCTGACTGTCATGGTGGTCGTGCAAACTGAGACTGTAATGTCTTCTTGCTTAGTCGTGGACTAGCTTTGTGACCTTAGTCTCCAGTTTTCTTCATCTGTAAGATGGGATAATGGTTGCTATCTCACAGAGTTGATGTAAAAATTAAGTGTGAATATAAGTAAAGCGGTGGTCTCTAGCAAGCACACAGCTTTTGGTGCTATTATTGTTTTATCACTCTTGTTTTGCATGCCCAGCATCCCTTTACCACGTTTTGCTAAGAGCATCTTTTCTATTCTTTGGGTAGTGATCTCTCATTCATGGTCTTGATGGAGCCTTCTGCTAATCAAGAGGCTCTGTCCACCCCTATTTGAGATATAAAACCCAGGCTAGGCTAGTCACACCTTTTCTCCCTGGAATTGGAGGCTCGAGTTGAGTGACATAAGGAATGACATCTCTCTCAATTTCTGCTGCCTGAATTCCCCAGAGCTGTTCTGATCCTTGCCCTTTCGGCATCTAGATTGTTTGGCTGCTGATTGGATTCTTTAAAATGTCCAAGATCCTTTCAATACATTCTTTTTCTGCCTGTATTAATCAAGGGTTGATTTTGGTCATTTTCAGTCAAGGGTACTGGGATTAGCTGGAAGTTCATGAAAGGGTAGATAACTAGTTGGATTGAGAAGGACAGGTACAGTCTCTCCTGCCAGCTGAAAATAGTCATTTAATGATGGTTTCATTCCCCTGTTTTTCGAGTTCATTCATTTTGAGCTTTTTATCTCTAGGAATTCTAGGACTTTTATTTTGGTGCTAAGGATAGCCTCTCTTGAGGAGACATGCTGATAATACTTAGGCTTAACTGCTTCTCTTGGTTTCATTTGTAAATGAGAATCCTAAGGATCTGTAAGGAAATGAGTAAAACTTAATTGAACAACATTTAGAGCTGGAATTAAAAAAAAAAATAAAAAGGGTCCATAATGGTAAGAGGCCCTGGAGGATGAAATTAATGCAAAGCTGTGAATCTGGGTGTATATTTTGCTCATATCTAATCCTGTCTATCACGTTTTAATTACTGTTTAGACTAGAGGTCGACAGTGTCTGATGGCCTCCAGAGTTCATCTCTCTTATCATATCTTGTCCCCACTCACCGTTTCTTTTGCTGGCGATATTGGACAGCAAGTGTTTCAGCCTAAATTAAAATCAATAAGAAGCAATTTCATTTGTTTTTAACTATGAAGACAAGTGCTTCCAGCAGAGCACTCTACTTTCAAGTAAAGTTCAGTTTTGTTTTGTTTTTTTCTTTTTTTTCTGGCTGGAGCCCCAAACACATTAATTTTTCAATGGAAGTCTTTGACAATGCTACCCTGCTCTGATTTACGGCCTTGTTACCATCATCATCTCTTTAAAACTGGGATTGTTAGCACCTGGGTCACTTTTGTGTCATAGAGATCCTGGCAATCAAAGCACCATTAGATTTGTCTGGCCATCACTTGGGAGCTTGTTAGAAAATCAAGGCCTCAGCCTCATCCCAAACCAATACAGCTAGAGTTTTCTTCTCAACAAGACCCCCAGATGGTTTGGAGCGCCTTTGAGGTTGAAGACTGCTCCGTTTGAATGGGAATGTTATTTTAATCTTTTTGTTTTTCATAATTTTTTCTATTGAAGTGTAACAAATGTTTGTTGTAGAAAATAGGGGAATTCATGAAGGTATATAGAGGAAAATAAAATCATTTGTAACCTCAACACCCAGTTATAACTGATGACTTACTATGTTGGTCTATAGCCTGTTGGTGTGTTGTTAGAACGTTAAAAAAAAATCACGCTGTGAAAGTTATTAAAACATCTTTTATTCAGCATAAAGTTTAATTCTTAGGAGATGATAGATGAAGATCTAAGTTCTCCTTTGGTCAATGACAGCAGATTCTTAAGGAAGAGACCTTCCTTTCTCCTAAACCTATATCATTTGTCAGGAACTTACTATGTGTCAGGAACTGCTACTGCTACTGCCTGTGAGAGCTTTAAGTCGGTAATCACAGAAGATGATGAAAATTAAGGCACTGGACTTTTGAATCTTGACACACATTTTCTGACAGTTGAGACAAAAGGAATTGTTAACATGGGCTTGCTCTTTTTGCGTAATTTTTCTCCTTTTTATTTTTTGCCTTGTGTTTGCTAATATGAATTTTGAATAATTGCTACTTTAATTGCTTTCATTAGGTGATAGATTCCTCTGATTGAGCAGACCTTTCCATCTGAAAATATCTGGGATTTGAAACTTAAGGTCAGGAAGGACAACTTCTTCAGGAGGGGGGAAAAAAAGGTGGTTGTCTTGGCAGCGGAAGCTTGCTAATTACACTGCCAGTCTAGTATCTATTTGTGATGGAGGCACTGGGGACCCAATTAGCAGGTCATTTTCATGTAAGGGTTTTGGGATTGGACTCTGGTGTGTGAAGATGATATGGCAACCAGTGAGCACCTTCTCAGGGCAAGGCAATCGGGGATGGTTTTAGATCTTGTCAGCTTGGATTGCCACAGGTCATTGATAGGAAAGTAAATCTCTGCTGTCTAGTACTAAAGTTCTGCAGTTCCTTCTGTTCATTTGAATTAACAATTTGTAAAGTTATCCTGTCTGCAGAGTGAATAGTCTTAAAAAGTTGGTGCTCTTTTTTGAGAGAGGCTGGCTTCCTGGGAAGGGACGGGCCATGGGGATGAGGCCGGGAGAGTTGTGACAGTCACAAACTGGAAGCACAGGGATGGCAGAGGTGTGGGGCCATCCCTTGGGTCTGGATGCCCCATTTGTTTTGGAGGCCTCTCCCTTTCAAGAATAGACTGCTTGTGTTCTTTTTACTAGTGTTGATATGGAAATGGCAGGATATCTATCAGGTAGCGGACTGGGCAACCTTTTTCTCTGTTTATTCTTGTCATTTGTAGGGCTGCATATCACCCCAGTATGTCTGTACCCAGGTATGTCTGTCTGCTTCTAGTTCTCTGCTGGTGGGAGGAATGTGGAGGGAATGTGATTCACCTTTTGGGCGCCAAGGGCTGAGAAGTTGCCTGTGACTGGTCCACACTGATGGGGCCAGTGTTTTTGACTCTTTCCAATCTTCGCCAGGGCAGAAATTAAGGTCTTATGGTGAATCAGACCCAATCTTCATTGTAGCTTATTTGAAGCACTAATGGCAAATATCACCTTACATTATTTTGTAAAATAGAAACAGAAAGCAAATAGCATGCTGTCTGCATAAGAGCTTTTAACACAGAGCTTGTAGCTATTATTTATTCTTGGTCCTTAAATTTATAAATTATGAAATACTTTCAGATTTCCAGAGAAGTTACAAAAAGATATTACAAAGATTTCTGTATCCATTTCTGCCCAGATTTCCCAAATATTAAGTTTACCACATCTGCTTTCTCTTTTTCTCTACACACACATGCGTGCACCATGTACATACACACTTTTTTTCTGGACACTTTGAAAGAAAGTTGCAGGCATGATAATTCTCTACCTTTAATGACTTCAAATGTATTTCCTCAAAACAAGGACATTCTATTACATAAGTATTATACAACCATCAACAGAAAATTAACACATACATTTCTATCTATAGCCGTTATTAAAATTTAGTCAATTATCCTAATGTCCTTTATAGAAAAACAAAATTTTTTCCTGGTCTAGGATCCAAATACATGATCACATGTTGCTTGGGGTTGTCCTGCCTCTGTAGTCTTCTTAAGTCTGGAACTTTGTCTTTCATGAGCTTGCCCTTTGACGAGTATAGGCCACTTTAAAATCTCCCTCACATTGGATTCCTGTGATGTTTTCTCATGATTAAATTCAGGTTATCCTTTGTTATTTATTGCAATTATGTGTCCCATTTCTGCAAAGGAGCACGTAAAACTTGCTTCAAGTCTTTTTTTTCCCCTCCCTCACTTTATGCCTCAACTCCTTTCGATCTGATATTCTTTCTGGGGGGAGAAGGTTTTGAACATACACACCTAGTATGCATAGTTTCCTAAGCTATAGATTATATTAGTCAATACCTGCTACTTTATCGAAATACCATAGATTGGATGGCCTAAACAACAGAAATTTTATTTCTCACAGTCTGGAGGCTGGAGAGTCCAAGATCAAGGTGCTGGCCAGATTGATTCCTGACAAGAACTCTTCTTGCAAGCAGATGGCTTGCTTGCCATGTCTTCTTGCTATGGACTCATAAAGGAGAGAGAGAGAAAGAGAGAGAGAGAAAAAGAGAGAGAGAGAGAGAGAGATATCTCATGTCTTTTATAAGGGTAGCCCCACCATCATGACCTAATTATCTACTAAAGGCTCCACTTCCAAGTACCATCATATTAGGGATTAGGTCTTCAATATGTATTTTTGCGGAAGCAGAATTCATTACATAGCATAGAGATACTATCATACTGATGTTATATACATCATAAAACCTTCAAAAAACATAAACTAAGAGGGATAAATGTATATTTGTATAAATATTTACACACACACACACATACACATGTGTTTGAGTGCATACGTGTTCTATTGTTTTTCTTCAAGTAGCCCAGTACTGGAGACACCTACACTTACCTTTGTACAGGGAGCAATAATTCGTTGCATGATACGTTGAGATTTGTTGGTCTCACTCTAGGTGTAGAATTTCCTCTTAATACAGGGGTCGGTAAACTGTAGCCTGGGACCACATCTGACCTGCTACCTGTTTGTGTATAGCCAGTGAACTAAGAATTTTTTTTTTAACATTTTAAAATTTTGAAAATATTTTAAAAATAATAATTTAAGACATGTGAAAATCATGTCATTCAAATTTAAGATTCAGAAATTAAGTTTGATTGGAACACAGCCACACCCGTTTGTTTATAAGCTGAACAGCACTATGTGACCTACAAGGCCTAAACTATTTACTATGCGGCCTGTTACAGAAAATGTTTGCCAACTTCTACTCTAATACCATCTTATTAATGAAACTACCGCTTGCCGAATGATATGTTCCAGGTCCTGAACTTAGAGCTATGCGCGATTAATTTAATCCTCATCACAACCCCATGAAGCAGGGGTCTCCTAAAATAATCTTCTAAGAAATTGTCTCCATTCAAAAATGAGAAACTCTGAAGCCTACATAGAGAAAAATTTGCCCTCAGTTACATAGCTGGTAAGTGAAAGGATGAGTTTGAAAGCAGCTTTTATGCATCTTGGTTCTTGGTAGTTCCAGGTCAGTCTGGACTTTCAGAATCAGGTAGTTGCTGGGGTGTGTTGGCAGCCAGTGAGGGTGACCCAGGCTATTAGACTGGTCTGTGCAGCCAGGACAGCCTTGTCCACAGCTGTGCCTTTGGCATCCTGGGTGCCTGGTCATTGCTTAGTAAAGGGTTGAAAGATGGATAGATGGAGCCTCAACTCAGCATGGAAAACGAAAGTGAAATATGAGAATGTGGTCAGGGTCAGCTATTAGATTAGATTTACTGAAAACGGTTACTTCAAGTTGGGCTAGAGCAAGAATCCCACAGCCTCAGGGAGTCTGAAGTGAGAGGATCAGGAATCAAGAGTGAGGAATAAGAGCTGAGGCTGGAAACCCTGAGGGCGGGAGACCTCAGGTCTCCCAGATATTCCGGTGAGTGGTCACTGGGGACAGCACAGTCTTTTGGAAATGCCTAGGCTTTGTTTTCATGTCCCAAGGTCATGTGCCTTCTCCGGATGACATCACCTGATTCTGATAGAGATGATGGGCCAGGAGCAGGGAAGTAGCTAGTAGTGGGGTAGGTACTACTGGCACTTATTTTTTTCTTTAATTTAAAAAATGTTGTATGCAATATATAAATACATTCTTTCTTAGACCATTTCAGCTAAAGCTTATTTCTCCTCATCTTGCCTCCCCAGTGTAAGGAGCTATTTTAATAGGTTTATATATATATTTATACAAAAACATAGATTATTTTTACATAAACAGTATACTGTATTTATCATTCTGCTTTTTTTGTTCAATGTTTTAAAAAAATATTCTTGGTACCTAATACATTTAACATAGTCCTTTTAGTTGCACTATAGTATTCCATTGTTAAGAATATCCTGCAGAGGTAATTAGCATTTTCCTGCTGATGGTCATTAAGGTCACTTCAGATAATGATTATTTATTTGAACTTCCTTCCACAAATTTGCTAGTATTTGTTTAAGGTTGATAGAATTGGGCCTGCTGGGTCATAGGAAAATAGAAGTGGAGGTCTTGGCTAGCCTGTCCTCCCTCCTGATCCTAGACACCCTAGGGTGTGATTCTGTTTTACCTAGCTGGTCTGCTTTGCCTTGCTTCTTGTGTATATTGTTTCTTTTTCTTTCTTTTTGAAGGATGAGAGGGCAAGAAGATAAGCTGCTGTGATATTTGCAGGCCAAGTGTACAGATGGTCCTTGACTTACGATGGTTCGACTACAATTTTTCAACTTTATGATGGTGAGAAAGTGATATGCATTCAGTAGAAACTGTACTTAGAATTTTGATCTTTTCCCAGGCTAGTGACATTTAGTACGATAACTCTGTTGATGCTGGGCAGTGGCAGCAGGATGGTTTTGCCCAACTGTAGGCTAATGTAAATGTTCTGAACATGTTTAAGGTAGGCTAGGCTAAGCTATGATGTTTCAGTAGGTAAGGTGTATGAAATGCATTTTCGACTTATATTTTTAACTTATGATGGGTTCATTGGACATCACCCTATGGTAAGTCCAGGAACATCTGTACATCAATCCAAGGATGTCCATGAATTTTATTCCCTTGCTTTGTTGTGGAGTGACAGAAAAGAAACGTCAAATTTGCCAAGGCATGCTTGCCTTAATGTGAAAAACTGTCATAAGGAGGAAGGGCTGGTGGCATCCACCTCCAGGTCAGTGGTGTGGAAACTAGTTGGAGAGGCAGTGGGAAGAGGGGAGAGCAATGAGGTGTGTAGAGGAGCTAGAGAGAACCTGTGGGTGACAGGTTTTGAATTTGGCAGTGAACGTGTGATAGCCTCCTGTTTAGAAATATTTACAGAAGCACCATAACATAGTTG
This sequence comes from Pteropus medius, assembly GCF_902729225.1. Classification (NCBI taxonomy): domain Eukaryota; kingdom Metazoa; phylum Chordata; class Mammalia; order Chiroptera; family Pteropodidae; genus Pteropus; species Pteropus medius. The sequence continues at coordinate 2,111,511 of NW_024349141.1, read as the reverse complement.
TGGGGGCCATAGGCTTTGGAACTGGGTAGACATATTTGGTTCCAATCTTGTCTATATGCTTAGGCAGATAAGTTAGTCAGCCTGTTGTGAATCTGGCTCTCTGTGAAGATCCTTGAGAATCATTCCTCAAAGATGAGATTCCACAAGATAATGGATGTGAAGGGCCCCACACAGTGCCTGACACTCATTAGGCACTAATTGTTCATTATCTACTGAGTTCCAGTTACTGAGTTTGGTGCTGAGACTAGAAAAGACAGCTGAGTTCTCACTATCAGAGCACTCACAGACTAGAAACTGACATGGAAATAAATGAGCATAAGAAAAAGTTGAATGAGCCGGAGGGAGGCAGAAGAAACTGCTGGGCATGTCCTCAGTAGGAGGCACTGGAGGTAAGAAAACATGTCTGAATCTTCCTTTTCTCTGGGGCTTAAACTGTGCTAGAGCAAGTAAACCATTTTTGTTATTATGTAAAGTTTATACCTAACCACAATGATTTCAAATTGTTTTCTTAGTAGTGATTGTAAGAAATACCCATGTTTTGGGAAAGGATGTGGATCTGCCTGTTTCGGGAACTTGATGTTTCAGTCTTTGAAAATCAACATATCTTTGTCAAGTATACCCCAATAAAGCTGGGCCGGGGTGGAAAAAAAATCACCTTCTGAGCTCTCTGAAGTCTGGTTAGTTTTCTGCGGTCCCATAGAGGATGCTGGGTTGGCAAAAACAACACAGGTTCTGACTAGGTATTTATTCTAGGATATTCCATATTTTACTATTCAAAGTATCATCCTCTGACCAGCAGCATCAGCATCACCTGTGAACTTGTGAGAAGTGCAGAATCTTAGGTCACTTGGGGAATCTTAGGTCACTTGGGGAATCCAGAGTGGGATCTGGATCTGTTCTTAATAAGATTCTCCAAGTGATTCCTGTGCACGTAGAAATTCGAGAAACAATGGGCTGGGAGAAGTACAGACGACTTGGATCATGTTTGTACATTCCCTCTTTGTAGTATTTCTCCACATACAACCCAGTACCTCTGTGCCCCATTAGGATAGACACCCTGGGGACCCTAAAACAGTTATATGTCGAGAAAAAGACCCCATGGTGAATCGCTCTTAGGTAGGGAGTCCTCTAGATTCAACCCAGGAATCAGTATTTTCTTTGTTAAATAGGGGAAAATAATCAGATTAAAAAAAAAAGAAGGTCTAAATAATTTTTCTCACAGTCAAAGTAGCTGTGGTTACATAGGTGGAAATAAGCGCTTAAAACTTAAAGCTTATTCCTTAAAAGTAATCTGTGTATAAAGCTCTCCTTAGCTAAACAAAATGAAATGGGTTTTTTGAAAACTGGAGCTAGATGAATGATGTTTTTATAATTATCACTTGCTTTTACTTATCAGCTCTTGTTCTTGTTTTCATTTCCTTTCAGATTGAGGCATTTTTAATGAGGAGAAGAATTAGAAAAAAGGGGGTCAGGAAACCAAAACATAGAGAGAAAAATTCTGCTGAGCTCTGTAGCTTTTCTCAGTTCTTTAAAGTGCTTGAAAAGTAATATTTTGTTGCTGCTAAATCTAATTAATAGCTGGCTGGTACTCATCAAAACCTCATTTCTTTCAACCTTGAAGGCAGTTGGAAAGATACACGGATCTGTGTATTATCACAGCAAACGAATTCTTTTTTTCCTTAATCACTTAGAGCTTTATCAGCAATGTAAGCAGCAGATGGACAGCTGTGTTTAAAAAATAAAATGCATCTCGGAGTGTTCACTGTGGCATGTAATGAATGTGTATTGATTGATAGAATTACTTTAAAAAAAAATAGTTTAGAAACCAGAGTCTAAAACTATGTTGTAGGCATGGTTCTTAACTGAGTATCCAGCCTGTTCCTGAGTATTTGGATGGAATCAACAAGTCTTTGGAAGCCTGTTCTCAGCCCAGCACAGACTAATCAGAATGCTGTGGACCAAGTGGATTTAAACACAAAGAGAGGATGAAAGTGCTCATCCGGGAGGAGGGCATGGGAGGATTACAATGCAGAGCCCTGCATCTCTGCCTGTGTGGGGTGCAGCTGTGGGCTGTTAGTTATATGGGCATTTCTTCCATTCTGAGCAGACCAAATATGAATTGACGTGGTGGCTGACGTGCTGATAGGCTCAAGTAAAGTAGGTCAGTCCTTCATTGCCGCTCTCAGACGTTGGGAGTCCTAGTAGAAAAGAGGCAGACATTGCAAATGCTGCTTATTTAGAGGACAAGAGCTGTTTCCAAGGGCTGCCTGAGCATCCCCTTTCCACACCCTCCCTCGGTCCAAATCAATTATTTCTGTTGAAGCACACCCAGGAGAAGCACACCCAGGACTTAATGTTTTATGTTTGTTAGGTAGAGTGTTACTCAGTTTGGCAAATATTTCAAGTATCTACTTTGTGCCAGGTCCTTGGTACAGCAGTTTAAGCTGCAAGTCTGCCATTTGGTTGGTCGTGCCAATGGAGCCAACGTCCATCAGCACTTTAGATGTCCGTAACTTATTCTATGCGAATAATCTGGCAGCCTTGCTTTCAAGCCTGACTCTTATCAATAAAGCATGACAGAAATCTGCACAGTGTGTTTGGGGAAATAGCTTACAGGAAGAAACACGATGTTACAACAAAATTGGCCTGATCTGTGCATAGCTAAGGTCTGAGATCGACAGGGGATTGTTACAATTAATGCTTTTTTTTTTTCTTTTAACTGTTGTGAGTCTGTTATTGGAAAATGAAAGGAGTTTTTTTTAATCTGGGTGAAAAGTAAGAAAGCCTGTCTGTTTACAGATGTTTGTCATTTAGTCAAAACACAGATGAGTCTACATTTCTGGGTTTCCATCTGGACATGCTGCATGTGGCTGAACCATGATAATCTCCCACCTCCTTGAACAGAACCGCAAAACGTGGGTGTTTCCTTTGTGCCCTGAGTGTAGCAGCTTTGCCATAGGTTTGTGTTAGCTGATGAACTGTATGTTTTCACCACAGGTGGATGGCAGGATCAGCACAGTCATATTCACATTTTAAGAAATTTATTAATTATACTTCTATCTTTTGCAGATGGAGAGAAAAGTCTGATTATATAGTGTTACTTAGCTGCTCAAAGAAGTTAACTGAAGTTAAACTATGGAAACTCTTAAGGTATCTTTTCTTATAGCCAGGAATGTGTCCTCAAAGTTTGGGCGGTCTCCAAGATGTGGCAACAGTGTTGCAGTACCGAGAAAGGGACTAGATGTCAGAATCTGGGTAAAGGGGTACAGCTACTTGAGGGAAGGTGCAAGAGAATTTCATTTATAATTTGGTAGTTTGGCCCTAGTCCTTGACCCTTCACTGAATAAAATAATGTCATATTCATAAGTTAGTAGGTGGAATATCGTTTATATACACATTAGCAGCTGTCAAGCTCTAGGTGGAACTATGTTCTAAGATTTCTGTATATGACTGGATTTGGGTCTTAGAGTCTTTATCATTTTTTGGGTTACTAGTTTATATAATGGGCAAGAAGTCTAGCTAATGTTCATGTCTAGGTAAAATATTAGAAAATCTGTATGCTGTATTTATTTTTACACTTCTGTTTCTTTAAGTAAACAAAGTTTAAGTTAAACCAGCTACAGACTTGAAGTGTTAGCAACATCGTATATGTGTGTGTGTGTGTGTGTGTGTGTGTGTGTGTGCATACACACACACACATACATATATATTTTAATGTTTTTGGCTATGAGGCATTTATTTTTAACAACAAAATGTAGAGCAATCTGTTCTGATTCCCTCTGAATTTCAATAGACTAATTTATGGAAAAGCTTCCTGATGAGTTACAAAGGACCTGTCCAGCTTGGCTCTCCCCGTCCCAGCCCAGGCTCTGACTGACAACACAGGTGTGCGTGGTGTTGACTTCAGAGCTGCTGCCATTGCTCACTTCGCTTATTTAGAAATCCAAAAAAGGAAGTCAGATTTACAATGTTAAAAATGGCTGATCTGGTTGACAAAAAGCAGATTCCAAGCTCCTCCTCTGGCTGCACACAGAAGTGACGTGATTTCTTATACTAGCGCAAGGTGTGTGACCATTTACCACACATGTGTTCAGGTTGGCCTATTCCCCAGAGGGCAAGTGAGAAGGTGCAGAAAAGGAAAAGGTAAACACCAGCGAGACTTTGGGGCTATGGAGTCCCTGTGTGGCCATAGCAGGAGCAAGGGCCTAGCCCTCCTCGCCCTCCACCTCTGTGAAATGAGCCTGCTTTTCCTGCATGTTCCAGTACAGAACCAGTTGCTCACAGGGTCTCAGATGTAGATGGAAAGGAGCAGGTATCATGAGGTAGTGATGGTGATGCTGTCTTGTTGGCGGATCTTTTGTCTCTTTTGTCAGTTGAAAGACACCCACCTGGCATTCTTTGCTTCCAGTGACAGCATGATCTTCAGCTCATCCCCTCTGGTGTCCACAGTTAGCTGGAATGATAGCAAGTGGGAGCAGATAGGCATGATCACGATGGTTGGCATGTTGGAGTGGATCATGGAGGGCCTGGCTGCAGCCGCATACACTGTATTGCCAGTCAGGCTGGAGATGATCGTGTTGTTACCATGCAGCTTGGTGATAAGGTGCCTGTCCAGGTAGACATTCACGTTGGATAGGTACGAGGAGCATTCCATCACCACCTCATTCAAGACCTGATCCTGCATGACCTGCTTTCTGGCCCTTGTGTCCAGGTCTGCAGCTTTGTTCTCCCTGATTCCGCTGGGTACAGCCATCTTATTGTCTCCGAGATCCTTCATGACCCAGACCTTCAGCTGGCTCTGAAGAATAACAGCTGCATTCCCCTGCATCACTTGAGTAGTTTGGGAGTGAAAATTCTCAAAGTTGAAGGGGATCAAGAAGTGCAGGGAGCCCAGGTGGAAGGCTGTCACCGGAGTCATGCTGCCCTGGAAAAGCTATGAGGCCTAAGGCAGGGTCCTGTCTCCTCCCAGGCATATGACAACATCGATCTGATTGGGAATGTCATCTTAATCTTCTCTGGAGAATTTCCTTTAAATTAGTTTGAAGTCGTCATCACTTATTGTGGTCTTCTAGAACTTTCTTCTCCACATACACAATCATGTACATGTAGAACTCCTTAAAGGGCTGGAGCAGGCTGGCGTCTGGACCTTCTTGATGACGAGAACACTCTTTGAGGAACTTATTATACATCAGCTGCTGGTTGGCAGGTCCTGGATGTGCATGATAGTCTGGAGTTTCTGCAACACGCAGGGCTTTGGCCCAGAAGTGGTCACCGAGCAGAGCCTGTGTAGAGACTGCATCCTGCTGAGCTTCTTGGCTGGTGAGGCAGATGTTGCAGATCTTGGCCTGCCTGGAATGGGTGGCTGAGACCTCAGTTCTGATCTATACTCAGCTCCTCGCTCATGTTGACATTTTCTTGTCCCATGTCCATAGTTGGTAAACAAGGACTTAGGTCAGAAAAAACACTGATGCCATTTGCTGCCACAGGGGCCTTCAGGAACATCTCGCCCTGTCCCCAGGGTCCCGCTGCCACTCACAGTCAGTAGCTTGCCTCCAGCGCCACAGCTGCCTCCCCTTCGTCTCCTCCCTTGCTGCCAGGACCAAGGTGCTGGACTGCTGAGCCACAATCAGCACCATTGTATTATTTAGCAAAACTTGAAAATTTGAAAATATTATTGAAAAGAAAGCTCTCCCTCTTCATTTAATTTATCATAGCCCACCTTCAAAAGATAAAACCTGTTTAGGCAGGAGGACAGTTAGTTTTGGAAAACAAATTTGAATAATCTTAATTTGTATTTGGTTTCAGCAGGCATAGAAAAGGTATGCTTTTTAGATCAGTTTTCTGATCTTTGGCCAAAGATATATTAATATTAAGACAAAGTATTCTTCAAAAGTTGCTTATTTTGAAATGCTTAGATTAAGGCAAAAAATTTATCTGTGGTCACATCTTTATTCTTGAACCCCCAAAAGTTAGTTTCAACTTTGTTTTTCCTTTGTATGTAACACTGGATATCCACATTTAGCTTAAAAATAAGTGGAATTTTACTTTATGTTTATATCATGTTTCTTGTGTGAGTATGAAATAACATAGATATTCATTTCTACAAGTAACAGGATTATTTTGAAAAACAAAAGACCACATTTCACCAGTGGTTTTCAGACTTTTTTAAAACACAGGATCCTTTCTTCAATCTGATTTTTCTTGCTGAAACACAGAATGTGAAACCTACAGAACCTTATTTATTTGTGGGGGGTGATACATGAGGCTCTTGCATGAGTCTTTAAAACAAAGTGTTTGCTTTCATTCCTGATAAGAATCCTGACGTCTGGGGACCTGAGACCCGTTCAGGATCACAGCAAGTTAGTGGTAGAAGTGGATTTGAAACCACTTCTTTCAGTTGCTAGTTAGCGATTATTTCCTCTTTGAAAGAAAGGATGATGAAAAAAATGATAATTTCATGCATATGAATTGGGAGTTTTAACTGCTTTTGAGAATTGAATAAATTTTTCAAGGTTTTTATGCCATTTAACCCAAATTTTAGTAACTGTATATATGATTGAAATAAATAGTATAGAACTCTTAATATCAAATTTTACTTTCCCCGGTTTGTTAGCTCAAGGATACTGCCAACTGCCCACGATGTCAAAGCAGCCAAGTTCATTTGTTAAAGCGTCTGATTTAATCTTTTTTATGATGTTGAATTTGGTGTTAGGTTATTGTCTTCAACTTAATAAATTTGTTTTGACATCCTACGTGTTGTTTGCTTTTATCATATTTAATTTAACCAATTAAAATGGGTAAATTTGTGAGGACATTGAAGATCCTGTATTTCTTTGATGGGTTTTGTGAGCCATTATATTTTTCCATGTATTGATATTTATAGGAAATGGATAGATAGAGTGGTTTATGTTAGTTGTAATTAGTCATTTTACTAATATGAAGTTTATCCCCTTAAAGCATTTGGAACCATTATCTTGGAGTATACAACAAAACGTTATTCTAGCATGAAAAATCCACTTAAAGGCACAGTTGTTGCCACAGTTTGTTTTTCTTTACCAACTAAGATTAGGGCTTTGAAATCAGGGGATATTGGCCATGGAAAGGAGCTATTGGCATGGAATGAATAGGAATTTTGCACATGCTTGTTTTGAAACTTGGCTACTTCTGTTCAGGGTTGACTGGTCTCAGTGGTAACAAGCTTAAAATGAAATAATGCCTTTTTGCCAACACCATCTTGATTCTTCTCGTATGGACTGCTTGAGCCAATGTAACACATAATGTAGAGCAAAACAAGGAATCGATAAAGCCATTAAGCAGTTCGCTGTCTGGCTAGGAATGTTGATGAATAGGTCCGCATTTCCCCTTGGGTATTTTTATTCACCGGGGGAAGAAAAGGAGTGGGCCAACAAAGTAGAGAAATTGAGAATGGGTTTTCTCGCTTGAATGAGGCAGTGCAGCGAGTGTCTCTGTCTTTTTACCATGGAGTCTCCTTTTCTTATCAATGAATAAGGACGTGTGGTTGGTCATCCTGCGCTGTCCACTTCCTATTTCTTCTTTTAGGGTTTATTAGTTGATGATAGAGTGGAGGAGATATCAGACACACTCATTAAACTCAGGAATCAGTTAAGTTGTAACTTCGAGTCATGAGACCAGTGTCCAGGAGCTTAGATTCAATGGCCTTAGTGGGCCCATAGGAGAAGGTGTGAGCTTGGACGTTGTGTTAGTTTGCTAGGGCTGCTGTAACAAGATGCCACAGTCTGGTTAGCTTAAACAACAGAAATTTGTCTCACAATGCTGGAGGCCAGAAGTCCGGGATCACAAGTCTGGAGACTAGAAGTCCTGTGGACAGAACAGGGAGAATCTGTTTCAGGCCTCTCTGAACTTCTGGTGGTTTGCTGCCAATCTTTGTCATTCCTTGTCTTGTAGAAGCATCACTTTGAACTCTGCCTTCATCTTCACATGATGTTCTCTGTGTGTGTGTGTCTGTATGCCAATTTTCCCTGTTTACAAAGACATTTGTCTCACTTGGTTAGGGTCCACCCTGATGACTTCATCTTAACTAATTACTTCTGCCATGACCCTATTTCTAATTAAGGTCGCATTCTGAGGTGTTGGGGGTTAGGTTGTGGGGTTAAAACATATAATTTTTGGGGACACAATTCAACGCATAACAGATGGATAAGATGGTTGGTTTTGTGTCTGTAAAATCTCAAGTAAGAGTGATTTTAGTCAAGCAGTCTGCAGATTCAAAATTGTTAAACATCTGTGTTTTACTTTGTTTTTTTTCCTAGGTGCTTTCACATGTCTCGTGTTCCTTACCACAGCAAACAAATGTATTATTCATGTTTATGAAGGTTGTAGAGACTTTATAATACAATAAAATACAATCAACCCTGTAGATGAGCAGGAAGGCTTTAGAGTCTTCTACTCATCTTCGGTTTTCTTTTGGTTATTAAAAACCATAATAATTCTGATCCCGTCACCTGCATGAAGACTTTGATTTACTTTAGTCAAGCTCAGTGCAGTGGGTGGCAGATGCTGGCATTACACAATACATGTCCTGTATCATGACGTAAAAATAGATATGTACTTTTTTTGGTGATTCAAGGGATTTGTCGAGGGTAATTTTGACTTGCTAAAACCTTGTACACTGACTTGAATTTAACCTCTTCAATACCCCAGATGGTAATTTACTTTCATTAAATGAAAGTTTGGTCATGCATAATGTTCCCCTCCTACAAAAAAAAAATGTCTTCAAGTTGAATGTTTTCGAGTCTACCTTTAGCTATGAAAACTATTTTGTAAATAAAATCAAATTTGATGAGAACTTTCAGATTTATTCTCTTAATAATACTGTATTGTATATTTGAGGATTGCTAACTGTATTTGACATGCTGTACATCACATCCCCATGACTCACTTGTTTTATAACTATAAGTTTATATCTTTTGACTTCCTTCACTCATTTTGCCAACCCCTACCCTCCACTTCTGGCAACCACCAATCTGTTCTCTGTATCTGTGAGTTTGGTTTTTTGTATTTTATTTTTAGATTCTACATTTAAGTGTGTCAGTTATACCTCAATTTAAAAAAGCATATAGGAAAAAAAAATCTTTCATATATTAAAAAAAAAAAGATAGAAAAAATTGTACTTGAAATCTTAGTATATAAAATAGGTTTTAAAAAAGATTTCTCATTGTATCAAGGTGGAGGCTTCTGGGCAACCTCCCCTGCTGCCTCCCTTGCTGGAGTTTTCTCAGCCAAAATGTACTTGGAAAAAACATTGAGAAACCATAGTATGGAGGCATGTTTGCCATGTGATAAATAGGAATTGGGACAAGTAAGGATATTATATATTTTGCTAATCTCAGTATTTGTAGGCTGCATTCAATGTTCATGGTGTATTTTGTTAATTCAATGAAAATTGAGAGCACTTTGTGTAAGATGTTGGGAAATTCAAAGATCAATGAGATATCGTCTCTTCTATCAGAGTTCCATCTCTATCCATACATCTATCCATCCACATTGTTTATCGAAGGCCTATGTGTTATATCCTGTTTAAGGTATTCGCAAAAGTGACAAAACTGACATGATACCTTCCTTTTTGGAGCCTATGATTTAGTGGAATGTGTGTGTGTTGGGGAACTAACATGTTAGAAGGCAATGAGTATCAGGAAAAAGGAAAATGTTAAGGGAAATTGGGAGTTGGTGGAGGTGGGTAGGTGCCACTTATTTTAAATAGACTTCATTGGAGAAAGTTGCCATAGAGTAAAGGTGTTGAAGAGGTCAAGTTAAGTGTGTGGTATCAGGCAGCTAACGCTCCTGCATAATCTCATCTGGACCCTACAGTAACCCTATAAGGGCAGGTACTGTTATGCTCAAATTTAAGCTAAGGCTAAAGTTGTCCAGGATCCGGTGTCTAGGTAATAGTGGTGGAATTCCAGCCTTTGGGCGTGAAATGCAGCTCATTAATTGGATAGTGTCTCTCTGTGACTGCTAACTGAAACCTCCTTAGGCGTCTGTTTCAGGCCCTCGTAGCCTTTGCCATCCTGTGTGTGCCAGAAGGACTGTGGCTGTATCTGTCTTGCTCACTGGACTCTCCGGAGCACCTGGCTCTTAGATGTTGCTCATTATGTGTGTGTTGATTGAATAAGAAGGACAAAATATGGTCCCTATACCCTTGTAATTGAGATGATCAAATACCAAGCCAGTGCTGACAGGTAACATAGTTCAGATGGGAGTACGACCAGCTCCTCACGGTGGTACCGGTCAAGCATCAGTTTTGAGTTTTGGAATCGAGGAGTATGCCGCAGCTCGGGCTCCAGCTAGCTGCCTCACGTACATGGCTTCTAATTTTCTCTTTGGGTTACACTAAATAGTCCATTGTTCATCAAGGAGAGAGGAAATTGATTTCCAATTACTCTTGTATTGCTTAAAAACCAAACTGCCACGAATGCTTTATGGGATCAGGGAGAAGATAGGCCCAGGGTTTTAGCTGCACTAAAACCTGCTTAATTAACCGAACACTGTCTATTACCATCTGATAGCAGGCGTGACCCCTCTTCTGCAGAGGGACTCAGTTTTGAAGACCATATTCCCAAGGCCAGGAATAGTTTAGACCTGTGAGGGCGGAAGATTTATGCTTTGTGTGCTTCTCCTCTGCTCTATGCATCCTTTCCTGGGGCAGGGAGCTGCTTGGGCAGGCTCATGGGCACTGTGGCTACTTTTCCAGGAATTTTGTGAGCCGGTTATTATGGTCTTTTAAAATTATGCAAGTTTACAAGGAAATTATATTTAAGAAGTAGTAAATACTTCCTAGTTATTTTAATACATTTTACTGTTATCTATGCTCTTAAGCCTTTATCTATTGTATCTGTACGGTAGAAATGCTGTATGATGATGTACTACTATGTAACTCTTCCCTACTTCACATTTAGTGATGGCACATTGGTAGTTTGAAGTTAGATGTGGTGGGACTATTTACACCATAGTTGTTAGCAAATGCTTCAACCCAGCCCCCTCCCAGAGCTGGATAATAAATATTTACAAATACACCACTGACTGGGGCCAACCTTCATATTAATTTGCTAAGGCTGCCATCACACAGCTCCACAAACTAGGTGGTTTAAAACAATAAAGTTATTGACTCATAGTTCTGGAGTTTGGAAGTCCAAGATCAAGGTGTTGGCAGAGTTGTTGTTTTTTTTGTTTCGTTTTGTTTTGTTTTGTTTTGTTTTGTTTTGTTTTGTTTTTGAGGCTATGAGGGAGAATCTGTTCCTTGCCACTTCTAGTTTGTCTTTGCCGTCAATCCTTGGATAGTAGGCACATTACTGCAATCTCTCCATTCATCTTCACATGGAATTTTCCATGTTTCTGTGTCTTCACAGGACCATCTTCTTTCTGTGTCTCTCACCCTTTATAAGGACACCAGTCATATTTCAGTATGACTTTATCTTAACTAATTGTATCTGCAGTGACCCTATTTCCAAATAAGGTCATATTCTGAGATTCTGGGGCAAAGACTTTAACATACCTTTTTGCGGGAACGCAATAACTCCTAATGTCCTTCAGTGGCCTTACATTGCCTATTGGAACACTTTGCCTTTGCCAGCTCAAATAAACACAAGAGTCCATATGTATAATAACTTTAATGGCTTATTATGTACTATTTTTTTTTTTCATATGTGTTCTCATTTAACCCTCTCCAGCACCCTGTAATGTAAGTATCATTCCCATTTAACAAATTAGGAATTGGGGTCTGAGTAAATTGGAGTAATGGTCTTTAGCCTTGCAAATTAGATATTTGAGTCTAAATACCAATGCCTTTTGTCAACTTACTTGTCACGGGTTTCATTGCTCCAGAACCTTATTAGCTGTGCCAAATCTACTTAGAGAGTTAATTGTGTCAGGGTAGTAAAGAAGAAGAAAGAGCTAATTTTTATAAAACTTGCAGAATCAAGCATAAAGCTTGGTGCCTTTATATATGTATTACCTAATTTAATCCTCATGACAACTATTTGAGTTGTTCCTTTCTGTGTAGATGAGGAAATGGCACTGTAGGTGAACTTTGTTCCCTGGCCAGGATCCCAGAACTGGTAAAGGGACAGCTAAGAGAGGAGTCCTGGTCTCTCTGGACCCAAAGACCATTCTTGTTGGGTCCTACTATACTCTGTTCTAAAGCAAATCTCACATCTCATAAATAGGCACATCCCATTCCTGGTCCTTTTTGTTGAGTGAGTTGTTAATCATGCATATATTTATTTTCTCATTCAGTTAGTATGTATTGAGAGCTCTGACAATATGCCAAGAACTGTGCTAACGGATAAATGGCTCAAGTCTCAGAACTAGAATGATTTAGAGTCCTCCACGGCCTTCTTTAAAAGGTTATGAGGTTCCACCTGTGTCTCTGCCATTTTCCTACTTGGTGGCAACCTTCAGCCCATTTCTATCATTGTGTAACAAATCACCACAAACTCAATGACTTAAAACAACATGAATTTTTTTTATCTTAGAATTTCTGTGGGTTGTGGGTCTGGAAATGAGTTGAGTCCTCTGCTCAGGCTGAAATCAAGGAGTGGACCAAGGCAGTGATCTCATTGAAGCTTGGGGTCCTCTTCAAGTTTACTGACAGGTTGACAGAATTCAGGTCTTTGTGGTTGTAGGACTGAGGTTTCAGCTTCTAAAGACTGCCTGTCTTTGCCTGCCGTGTGGCCATTTCCACAGCATGGACATTTGCTTCTTCAAGGCCAACAGGGGAGCTACTCTGCTGCTTCTGTCTCTTTTAAAACACCTGATTAGGTCAGGCTCACACAGGATAAATTCTCTGTTCATTAAATCAAAACACACTGAAGGGAATGGTAATTAAAGCCACAAAATCCCTTCACCTTTGACATTTTTAAGGACTAGGAGAAAATAAGTTCTGCCCCAGCTCGAAGGGGGATATTTAGGATGTAGTTTAAAGAGTAGCCTCTTGGAATGGCCTTCTTTTAGGAAAGCGGGGTCTTTGCCAAGAGCCTTGGGCCAGGCGAAAATAATAGGTGCCCACTTTGGAACCTAGAGTGACAGACATCCTAAATGGGTCATTTTGGTATAATTTCGGGGGACTAGAATTGGTATTCTTTATCCCTCCTTCCTCAACAGCATAGCTGGTGAAATAGAAGTGGTATGGACAGCCATCTGTGAAATAAAAGCTTTAGGTAAGTGGAAGTCCCTGGTAGGTTTTCATTTTAGTGTAAATTCTGTCTTCCTGGTATAAGTCTCCTTTAAAGACTTATGAATATTGTTCTGAGAGAATGCTGCATGAATTCAGAGGTTGGATCAAACTATGTTCTTTGGGATTCATTAAAAGAGAAATGCCTAGGGCCAAATGCTAGTCAGATGCATCAAACACTGTACTGAATCTGAAACTGTACGGAGCTGGATCACTCTGATGCTCTTCATTTGATAGGTTTTTCTTTACCACAAACAGGCAGCTCTACAAACTTTAAATCTTACATGACTTTTTTTTGGGGGGGGGGTGGGGAGATAGAGAATGTAGCTAGAAAATTTTGATTATTAATCTGACTCTCCCTCCTGCTTCTTCTTGGAATTAAAGTCTCTGAAAAAGTCTAGACCTAGAGGTAGACGTTCCCTTGTTGGGTTTTACCAGGTTGAAGGCCCACTTTCTCCAGCTGGTTACTATGATGGCCAGCATTAAGGTTACAAACTCAACAAATGCCGTCTGGGCTCAGGCAGCTGAAGGAAAGGAGTCGGGTAGGAGAGCCACAGGGAGTGGCTGAACTGTGGAGAACTGGACACAACATGCCTCTTCTCCAAAGTCAGCTCTATTTGGCTTGGGCAGAATGTTGCCTGGAGGGGAATTTAAGTCAGTGTTTAGATCATTCCAATATTTCAAGAGGAAACAGAGATCATAAATTTAAAAATAGAGATCTTTAATTACTCCCAATTTTAAAATTTTGTTAATGATTTCAGTTTTTATTACACCATGAGGGCTGAAGTAATTGTCTTCTGGCTCGGCTTGACCTCTGGGTGTCCAATTTTGATCTCTGGTCTGCATCTTGCTCAGGTCTGAAGGCCTGTTGTAGATAATATTTGATGCCTTTGCAGCATCCATCTACTTCTTCCTAATAGAGCCTCAGTTTTGCATCGGTGCCCACCCTCTATGAAGCTGTGTAGCTGGGGAGAAGCCAAACTCTTGCTCCAGGGGTAGGTTTATTTGTTTTACATCCTTTGTTAGTGATTGGTTCAGGACTGGCCATGTGATCTGACTCTGTCCAATGGAATGAGAAGATGTGTTTGCTGGGGCCCTCCCGTGGAAATCTGCATTTTTCCTCGAAGCCGTGTAAGCTATGGTCTTTCTGCTTTGGGTGCTGTTAGGATGTGTCGCCCACAACTGCTACTGCTGTCTTGCTGTCAGCCTGAGGATAAAATCAAATTTGAGGAGGGCCTGGAAAGGAGGGGAGGAATCTGGATTCCTGTTGATTCTCCTTGAGCTGCTGAATTAACTAGCATTAAAGCTTGCCCTTCCACTGGACGTCCTGTTGTGTGAGCTAATAAATTCGTGATTGGTTAAGACAAGCATGAGTTGGTGGAGAAACTCCAATGCATTTCTAGACCCCATGAACTATTGGCAGTAAAGAAGGCCTTCCCCGATGCTGAGCTGTCACTGATTTAGGGTTAAGCGATGGATTTCATCTTACGTCTTTACTGTAGTCTCTTCCTATTGGTCTCTTGGAGTATTATCCAAGATAACACCCCATCTTTCTGTTGAGAAGGATGGGCTCCATGGGGAAGAGGAATATCATTAATTACATCTGATTTGGGGGCGCAGAGTGAGGCATGGTGAGCGTACTGTGTGTTTGCTCACAATGGTTTGTGGTCAGATTCAGCCCAAACTTGTACCGAACTTGCTGTAGAGGGTTAGTTACGGATTAAAAATAACTATTAAATCAAAACATTTGTGAAAATTATTCTTCAGGTTGATAATATGGAAAGAACCTCACCCTTCAAGGAAAGGCTGAGTTGTTTTAGTATAATCTAAAAAGTTTCAGGCCCTTAGAAGAATACAAAACAGAAAGATTTCCCTGCCTGACTTGCTGTGAAGGTAAATCAACTTGGAAGCACTCTGCCATCTCTGAACATTCCAGATGTTTCTTTCTTTTTTAAAAAAAAATAAGAAATAACATTGCATTTTGAGAAAAGCTTTTCTTACTTCTATTCATTTATGCAGCTTGTTCTTTGCAACCCTTTTTCAATTTAAAGACTGCTCTCTACTATTAATAAAACATAAGTTTAATCATGTACAATTGATTTTCACATTTATATATTTTTATTTGATCTAGTATGGAGAAACAGTGAAGTTTGTGGTAAGGAGTGTGAATTCTGATGCCACACTGCCTGGGTTTGAATCCCAGCTCTGCCACCTACTGGCAATGAGACCTTGGCAAATCGTTTAATTTCTTTGTGCCTTAATTTCATGATCTGTAAAATAAAACTAATTATAGTGCCGACTTGTAGGGATGTGAGGATTAACAGTTAAATACATGAGTCCATTTAAAATGCTTGGAACATTGCCTGGCACACTGTTAAGTGCTGTGTGTGTTCACTGCTAGGCGTCATCATAGTTATGGTAATAAAATTTGTAATTCTACTACTGGCTATGGCATCAGGCTTTGTTAAGAGATTTTGGAAGACCTGAATCATTTGGTAGATAAGTGTCACTGCCTCTAAGATTACAAGCGATTTATTGCTGGTTATAAAAAATTGCCCTGGGAGGTAAGCATAGGGAGAAGAGTCTCCATGGGGCAAGGATGCTGGGCTGAAGCCAGCCGCCTTCATGTCTTCACAGCAGACAGATAAAGAGGTTATATAGTGTGTTTGTCTAGATGAATTTGGCTGTGCTCAGGGTGGTACTAAGTATAGGAACTGGTTGTTACTTTAGTGTTACTCAACACTAAAGCATGCAGCATTTAATAAAACAAACATATCTCTGTTAAATGACCATTCCTTTTAAAGGTAGGTGGTTCTCTTGTGTCACTCACTTAAATATTTCATTTTCTTTTTCCAAACGGCAGAAGCAGTATGAGTTTTTAAACAGGAGTCCAGTTCATCTTGTAATAGTTTGAGCTAGTGAAACCTGGGTAGAAGCTCTGAAGACACCGTGTACTGCCGTGACCTTGTGAAGACCTTAGACATCCTCCATGGGGCTCAGTCTCTCCATCTGTAACACGGTCATAACCATTCCTCAGAACCTTTCTGTGCACATCAAATGGAACCATGTGGGTAAAGTAACCAGCACAGGCCTTCATTAATTTTTATTTTCATCTTTTTCCTTGATTTTTAACCACTATCTTGAGTACCAAAGCGGCAAACTTGAAAGATTTTTTGGGGAGACTGTCTATATGTTGTGCCATTGCTGCTGAGTTTTCTGAGAAGGGAGCCTGTTTAGAAGGTAAGGAATGATTTTTTTTCTCTCAGTAGCTACATTTTTCTTGTGGGCTTTTAATTTATTTGGAGTTCTTTTCCTGAAATTTGTGGGTGAATTAAGACAGGAATTGGCAAACTTTTTCAGTGAAAAGCCAGATAGTAGACCTTTTTGGTTTTGCAGGTTATATATCGCAATTGTGTCTACTCATTGTGTCGTAGCTTGAAAGTAGCCATAGACAACACGTCAGCAAACAGGCATGATTGTGTTCCAATGAGACTTTGTATATGGACACTGAAATTTTAATTTTGTGTACTTTTCATGCGTGTGTCACAATATAGTCTTCGTTTTTTTTCTAGCCATTTAAAAATAACCCTTTTTAGCTTAAGCCATACAAAAAGAGACAGCGGATCAGAATTTGTCCACCCCAGCATCATGGTTTTGATTTGATAAACCATATTACTAATAGTTCATGCAGCAGAGAAGGCTCTCATTTAAAGAGCTTGTCTGATCAGGGTCTTGGAATTGGAAGCAACTTTCTGTAACATTTATAGCGAATCCACAATTTGATTGGGTCTTGACAGACTTGCTTTGATGGCCTTTGCCCAAAGTGAGGTGCACCTGTGCTTCCGGTTCAGTGTAGCATGTGGCTTATTTCTAGTTAGAAATGTTAAGGCTGTGAGCCTAGGTAGTCACTGGGCATGAATTGCCTGATTGCCTCCCTGAAAAGCTGTTAACTTCTCCAGCGCTTTTGAAAGGAACTTCAGCTTTATGCATTTTCCAGCCTATTTTGTTCCCTTCTACCCTCACCCCCCCGGCTTGTTCTCTGCATTAAAGGTGCATTAGTGTATTCTCAGTGCAACACTTTAGAGTTCTTGGAATGGGCAGAGAGCAGTTATATCTCATAATAGCAGGATAATCAATGGAAAGAGATAGATTGCCAGGTTGTAAATCATGTGAGAGAATTTGATGATATCAGCTTCGGGAGAATGGGATCCTATTTACTCCCATTCTGAATTCTTGGGTTCTGGAATTAATTTTTTTTTTTTTTTTGTACCTGTATTTGATGGAACAAGCCTTTGAAAGTGAAAGAGGACGACAAAGAACAGGTCAGCTCTGTCTCACACACTCTCTCCTTTCCTCACTGTCCGTGCTCACCCCTGTATAATTTCAGACCTGCAATGTGGAACGCTTTCTATAGCCATAGTCAGCACTGCAGAGTGAAATACACTTAGCCTGTCAAAGAGTTGAAAGAACATTTATTCCTCCATATTCAGAAGTGAAGAAAATCACACCCTTTAGATGAGGACACTCAAAAACCTGGCAGTATTCTTAGTAAATGCAGTTACTGGCAATAGAAAGCAAAGGACTTTTTTAAAGAGAAATTAACCGTGTCTTTTACTTTCTGACTTAATGCAGAAAGATGAAAATATGCTAAAGACATGTTTTTTGTTTTTGTTTGTTTGTTTTTTTTAAAGGCATAGACCAGAGACATTTTAGAACATTTTCATCTAGCAAATCCAGCTTCCTTTTAAGCCAAGCATCAGGATCGCTTCAATATTTAGGTATTAATATTCCTTTGTGGCTCACACAGCTCTTTGAAAATGAAATTCTCTGCACTGCTGTCACAATTAAAGAAAGACATGCTGAGGTGAAAGGGAATTTGTATGTTTCTTAGATTGGAGGATATGTTGAGTCAAATGAACATCCTCTCAAGGTTAAATTATCTATTTAAAAACCTCCCAATTACAGTGCCAGGTACAATCTCTGATGAGATTCAGAGAGAACAAATGACTTAATCGGTGGGAGAGAGGTTCTCTTTGTATGGAAGAAAGCTATGAAATCAGAATGAACCGAACATTGTTTATTATCATGGGAAAATGGGATATTCTCACTAAAATAGGAGTCATTTGAGGGTTACTGAAAACCTTAGAAAAAAGTGGAAGTAGGTTCTTTGCTCTTCCTGCCCTTTTTTTTTTTTTTTTATTAAAGCATAGTGAGGTGACCAGAGCCAAAAGCCACCAGCAAATATACTGTGACGTTTTCATAGGCAGTCTGATCCAAGGAATTTGGATGGTGAATACAGTTTTACTTAAAAGGTGGTTTTATGGCCTAGCTTTCTAAAACAATCACCCAAGTCCTGATTTATCTCCAAAATAAGTCCTGAATCCCTCTGGCCAGTGCTCTCCATCTCTTCTGCCACTGACTTGGTCTAGGGCACCATCCTGTCTGAGTTAAAATACGGTGACAGCCTTCTCACTAGTCTCCCTGCTTTCAGATAAATCTTCCCATTACACATGAACAAATCTACACTCTAACCAATGGTTCTGCCTCTACTTTGCACATCTTCTCCTACCATTCCTCTCTCACTCACTTGCTCTAGTCTTTGCGGCTGGAATGGTGCAAGAATCTTGGTTCCATCCTGCTTCATTATCACATACAGTCAGGGGCCTGGTTTTTGCCTGATGGTGTAGTAGTTAAATAAAGACCCTGGAACCAGACTGGTAGGTTCAAATCCTGGCTGTGCTACTGGCCAACCTTGTAACTTGCGTGAGTTACTGAAACCTCTGTTTCTCAGTTTCCTCATCTTTAAGTTGGGTATAGTAATAATTCTACATGATAATAATACTATGTAAAGTGGTTGTTAGGAGTAAATGAGTTAAAATATGGAAAGAACTTAGACCATTGCTTTGCACTCAAAAAGCATTGTATAAGAGTGAGAAGATGGTGCTATTTTGTTTTAAAATCAGCATCAGAGTTATTTCTATCCCTTGGATTTTTCCATGGCAGTTCCTTCTCTTGTCCATCTCAACTCAAGTGTCTTTTCTGAATGACCTTCCCCATCTATCTTTTGAAAGGGCCTACCCCTTCCACAGCCACCCTGTGCTATACCCATTACAGGTTAAAAACAAGTTGTTTTTTTTGAAGCAGAAAAAAGTTGCAACCAATAAAAGAACCTCCCGCCAATACTAAGATGTGCATTTCCTACAAACAAGGGAATTCTGTAATAACCCAATACATCCATCAAAATTGGGAAATTAACTTTGATACAACACCGCTGTCAGACCCCCCTTTAAATTGCCCTGATTCTGCCAATTAAAAAAAGAGCCATTGGGGATCGTGTGCTATTTGTTAGTCTCCTTTGTTTCTGGAGCAGTTTCTCAGGCTTTCCTGGACTTTTATGACCTTGATAATTTTAAAGATGATAAAGCAATTATTTTTCAGACTGTCCATCAATTTGGTTTTGTCTGAGGCTTCCTCATGATTAGATTCAGGTTATGCATCAGGGCAGAAATATCACAGAAGTGATGGACTGCTCCTTTCATTGCATCTTATCAGGTGGCTCATGATTTCCGTCTGCGCCATTGCTTGTGATGTTAGCTTTGATCACTTGAAAAAGGCAGCATCTGCCAGGGTTCTCCATTGTAAAGGTACTCTTTTTCCCCCCTCATTGTAATAAGTATTTTGTGGATGGGTACTTTAAGACCATTCTCCTTAAACTTTCAACTTGTTTATTTATTACATCAGTTTGGACTCACAGATTTCTAATTTAATGGGTTATAATCTGTTACTATCATTATTTTGATGCTGAAATTCCTCCCAGATTTAGGTAATGGGAGTTCCTTGCAGTTGGTTTGTATGTCCTTTTGACATGTGTCACCATCATTATTTGAGTGCTTCCTTACTTTCTGGAACAAGAAGTTCTAGGCACATCTTGTGCTTTGCTGGCCCCAGCCCTGGATTCAGCCAAGGAGCTGAGGAGTCTTGGATCTCTGATTCCTTTTAGATGAGAATGATATTTAGAAACCAAGATCTGGGGACTAAGTGTGTTCATTGCTTATTAGATATTACAGCTCCCAGAGTCTTTTAGTGGAAACTTCTAGGGATTATATATGTATATATACACGTTTACATTTGTATTTATTTCTGTATTTTTATGTATTAAAAATCATGAGTTCACTACCTCTAATTCTGAATATTTCAGCACCATGTGGTTCAATTTAGTTACCTCCTTTCTGTATTTTTAAATCCCTTCTCTGACAGTGA
The DNA here is from genome assembly GCF_902729225.1 of Pteropus medius. Classification (NCBI taxonomy): domain Eukaryota; kingdom Metazoa; phylum Chordata; class Mammalia; order Chiroptera; family Pteropodidae; genus Pteropus; species Pteropus medius. Next base: position 2,091,041 of record NW_024349141.1, on the reverse strand, counting down.
GTAACCTGGTTCTCACTGCCTTGAATATATTTACTTAGTCCCACCCACCCCATGTTGGGGCACTGTTTCATGCAGACACCCTTCTCAGCTCTCTGAGTTGCCAACAATCCATGCCAAGCCCTTCTCCCTGCCAGGTGCAAAAGCCCTCCTCACCATTTCTGAGTGTCCCTTCTGGACAGATGGTGCTTTTGTGCAATGAAAATGGTACCTCTTCTTCCTACCAGGAATCAGCCCCATGCCAGGGTACTCAGCTTGGCAAGAGTAGTGTGTGGGCTGGATTTCAGTTCTTTTGCTTGACCTATGTGCTGTGCATCAAGTGCCCAACTTTATGTGGCTGCCCCGATGTCTGACCACACTGTATTGGTTAATGGTGGGCTCTTTTTTTAAAAAACATATTTTTATTTTTCAGTCATATTTGATACACAATAACGTATTTCAGGTGTACAACATAGTGATTAGACATTTATATAACTTATGAAGGGATCACCCTGATAAATCTAGTACCCATCTGATACCATACATAGTTATTACAATATTATTGACTATATTTCCCATGCTATACTTTATAGCCCCAAGACTATTTTGTAACTACCACTTTGTACCTCTTAATTCCTTCTCTGCTTAATTCTCTGAATTCTCCCTCCCCAATCTGCAACTATCAAACTGTTCTCTGTATCTATGAGCTTGTTTCTGTTTAATTTTTTTCTTAGATTCCACATATAAGTGAAGTCATATGGTATTTGTCTTTCTCTGTCTGACTCATTCCACTCAGCACTTACTCCACCCTCTAGGTCCATCCATGTTGTTGCAGATATCAAGAATTCATTTGATTGTATATATGTACCACTTCTTTATCCATTTATCTGTTGATGGACACTTAGGATGCTTCTATTTCTTGGCTAGCGTAAATAATGCTGTAATAAACATATGGGTGCATATGTCTATTTGAATTAGCGTTTTGGGTTTCTTCAGATAAATACCCAGAAGTGAAATTACTGGGTACTTCTTTGTCTCGTCATGGCCTATGTTTCAAAGTCTGTTTGTCTGGTAAAAGTATTGCTACCCTAGCTTTTTTTTTTTTTTTTTGTTTATTTTCATGAAATATTTTTTTCCATCCCTTTACTTTCAGTCTGTGTGTGTCTTTTGATGTGAAGTGAGTCTCTCATAGGCAGCAAATGTAAGCGTCTTGTTTTCTTATCCATTCAGCCACCCTATGCCTTTTGATTGGAGCATTTAATCCTTACATTTAAAGTAATTTTTGGTAGATATGTAGTAATTACCACATTTTCATATTTTGATCCTTTTTTTCTTAAAGATATCTCTTTAACATTGATACTGTCCCAAAGGTCCCTTAAATTACCTTCATTTTTTTTTTTCCAAAACATTAATTTGATCCTCTGCTTCATCTAATCTACTATCGATTCCCTCTAATGTACTCTTCATTTCATTTATTATATTCTTTATCTCCGACTGGTTCTTTTTTATGTTGTTGTTGTTTTTTTTTATCTCCATTTTTATGTGTCCTGTCTCCTTGTTGAAGTTCTCACTGAGTTCATTGAGCATCCTTATAACCAGTGTTTTGAGGTTTGCATCTGGTAGATGGCTTGTCTCCATTTTGCTTATTTTTTTTTCTGGAACTTTGTTCTGATCTTTCATATTGGGATATGTTTCTTTGTCTCATTTTGGCTGCCTCCCTGTGTTTGTTTCTATATTTTAAGTAGAGCTGCTTTGTCTCCCAGTTTTAGTAGAGCAGCCTAATGTAGTAGTATCTTGTGGTGCCCAGTGTCTCAGGCTTCCTGGTCACCTGAGCCAGGTGCTCCAGGTGTGTGTCGCTTGTGTGGGTTGTGTGTGCGCCCCCCTGTTGTAGTTGAGCCTTAATTGCTGTTGGCATGTAAATGGCAGGGATTGGCCCTCAGGCTGGTTGTGAGGACTGGCCGTGATTATAGTGGAGGAGCTGTAGTGCAGGGACTGACCCTACAGAGCAGGAATCACTTTAGCCGGGCTCTGGTGCCTGCCCAGTCTGCCCTTGTAAAGATGGTTGGATGGTGCTCTGGTATGATCTGAAGCTGGCCACTATGTGTGTTGGTTCTGGGGCCTCTTGGGAAAGACTCTGTTGCAGGCCAAGGTCAGCTGCTGTTTGCGCTCTGCCTGGGGCCGCTTGGTATCAGTTACAAAGTGATCTGCAGGTGGTTGCCACTTGTGCTAGGCTTGAATGTGTCTGGGAGAGGCTAAGCTGTGACCTGAAGCCACGGCTGCTAGTACTAGGCTTGGGGCTACTCGGGGTACGCCAAGGCCAGATGCTGCTTGTTTGGGGTTTGTGAACCTTTGAGAAATTTTAGGCAAGTCCACAACATGACCATGAGAGGCTGTTTGTATGGAAAAGCCACTGGAAGCGGCTCGAGTAGGCTTGTAAGTTAGGTGGGACTGTGTCTCGGAGTCACCAGGGCGGACAAATGGTGTTAGCCAGTTCGATGGAGACTCAGATATGGTGCCTGCCTAAACTAAGTCTGCACACTGGAAGCAGAGAGGGCTCAACAAAGATGCAATGGTTTCTGCCAGCACTTTTGTCAGGGAGGAAGCTGCCTCTCCAGCCCTTGCCCTGAAGTCAGACAATTCAGTTCCTTCCTGTATGTCCTTGGTGCCTTTTGAGCTGTTGCCTTTTGAGCTGCTGTCCCAGTGCTCAAAGTGAGTGAGTCTAACAGCGAGTAAGTCTGTTTCGCAGGCCTCTTAAGAGGAACGTTAGAGACTTCAGCCACCCTTTGTCACAGTGAGCCACAATGTTGTAGGGACTTTTCTCCTGGCACCGGAACCCTGGGCTGGGGTAACCGGTGTGAGGCTGGGACCCCTCGCTCCTCAGTGGGGACCTCTACAGCACCCGAGGTGTGCTTCCCAATTGTTAACTGCTACATTGGTGTGGGACCATCCTGTTCCATGTCTCTGCCCCTCCTACCATTGTTGAGGTGGCTTCTTAGGTATAGGACTTCTCTTCAGCTAGACTTCAGGTGATTTTAAATGATACTTGTTCTGTAGTTTAGTTGTTTTGAGATGGTAATGGGAGGAGGTGAGCACGGCGTTTTCCTGCTCCGCCATCTTGACTGGAAGCTGAAGGTGGGCCCTTAAGATGCCTAACCCACCTTGAGACTAAGGGGTGGTTGCTGCTAATGTAGGTATGCTGCTTTGTTCAGCGAAGGAGAGTTGAAGTTAATCTACTAAGTTTTAGCAAGTCACATGGCCAAGGGACAGAGGAATACTCTGAGGGCAAAGGACTGGATACATGGTCAGTGATTCAGTCTAACATGGAAAGGTCAAATTGTTTGCCAAAGGCTAACCCTTAACAAATGGCAGAGCTAGGAATCCAATGAAGTCTGTCCAATTAGGGCTTCGGCACTTAATCACTCTTCTGATGCTTCTGTATAAAATAGTCAGGGGCTTGATGTACATGTGGGTTTATCAGGGTGTACAGGCAATTTAAAAGGGTGTTCCTCTCCTCTTGCTTTCTCCTGCCCTCTTGTACCTAGGAAGTTTACTTTCGAGAGTGTAGTGTTAATCAGATAAAGAACTTCTAAGGACCAGATGGCCTTCATTTCTTTCTTTTTGATTAGCTATATAAAGCTAATTGTCCAACTGAGAGGCTTAATTTTACAGGCTTACGTGGGAGGCACACTTATTGTTTACAGCTTTCCACCTCCCTTTTGCCGCCTTTGCCAGAGGCTCTGTTCCAGCAGTGCAACCTGAATATAACACTATGGAATTTAGGAAGAAGTTGGGTTTTTACAAGGACTCTTCACATAATGGTTGGACAGGAGAACACTTCTCTTTAATCATGCAGGTTAAAGGTGTAGTTGTTTTTCTCAGGTCTTCCATTGTATGTCTTCCTTGTTTTTATTTTTATTTTTATTTTATTTTAAATGGCTTTGACCAATAGCAGGAGTTTGTATGGTGGTTTTCAAATAGTGTCTGCATTGATGTTCTGTAGGCAAAAAGGGCTGATTGACTGGAGACCATATTAAGGAATTGTGATGTAAAAATTACACTGAATTATAAACATGCAGAGACATATTATTATAACTAATTGAGTTTATAAAGAGGCCAAGTGGTACTTGGTAAATCTTATTAGTGGAAAGACTATTTTGTATCAATGGAAATGTTACACTGAAGCATTGTGCCTCTATGCAGAGGAAAGATAATAGTGGCTGGAATATAAGATCAGCCATGTGCTATGTAAAAGGTGGCAGGCTTAAAAAATCCATTTGTATTTTTGGCAAATTGTCTTAACACGATCCATACGGCTTTCTAATTTGAATTATGAAAGTTAAAGTTTATACTGAAGTTACATCTATTAAGAACTGGTAAAATAAAGTCTCCCAAGCCTAGTGTTAGGGGGGAGTGTGTGTGTGTGTGTGCATGCGCGCGCGTGTGCTGCTCACATTTGAATTGTGCATTCACATTGCATTCCCTTGCAAGGATGTGCCATTTTTAATTAAGACTAAAACATGGTGGGGTATTCTAAATTAGGCCTGATTATAATTGCAGATGGCAATTGAGCTTTTGGAAGCTGTTTTTTTTTTTTTTTGACTGTTAAATAAAATTGTCTTTTTTAGTATTGGTTTGCAGAAGCTCAGCGGTGCTTGTTTAGGGGGAAAAAAACCCTTTCACCTCTTTATTTCCATTGAACTAAATATCACAGCATATCCATCTTCTGTTAAGGGGGTTTGATCGCGAAGAAATTTTTCTTAAGGCTATCTTGACAATTGATTAAATGAAAAATTTTGGCCCTTAAAACTGAACTTCCTGGAGACTTTCTGTTGGTAAATACGGAAAACCCATGACTGTTATTGCCTAGGTATTCTTCTTGGAATTGTTATTGAGCCAGTGCAATAATAAAGTGGCAGAATGACCTTTGACTATTAGTAGACTTTTAATCCTCAAAATTAGTACCTCAACATAGCTGTCTACTGTTTCGTAGGCAAACTTGACTTCGTTCAGTGTCTCGTAAAGGTTTATGGGCATAATAGACTATTGCCTGGGTGTGCATTGGATTTATCCATGCTGTTCCCTGCTTATACAAATGGTATACATAAAATTTCTGCCTGCTGATGGGTATGTAGACCCACAAGACCAGTGGTTTGCAACCAGGGGTTCACAATGCCCCCTGCCCCATTGGACATTTGGCTATGTCTGGAAACAGTTTTGATTGTCAGGACGGGGGGGTGGTGCTACTGTCATTTGGTAGGTAGAGGTCAGGGATGCTGGTAAACATCCTGTAGTGCCCAGGACAGGCTCCTCGCTCCTCCCCCAAGCCCCGCCCTGGAAGAATTATTAGTTCCAAAATGTCAATAGTGAGGCTATTGAGAAATCCAGCATTAAACAGTGACCTTACTAGGTCTCTCTTTGTCTTCCCATGTAAAAATGGGCATGGATTCCTCATGGATCTATTGTATTTATCCTCTCGTTACAGCACCACTGGGTAGTATGTTAAATTAAACATGGAAGAATTCAACAAGGAAGTCAAAGTTGAGCGATAGACCAGCAATGTGTTAGTTAAGAGCCAGAAATTTGCAACAGGTCAGGTAATGGATTTGCTTATAGGCTTTGGGGAAATTGACTGACTTTATCTCCCTGGGAAATCTACCTTTGTTAGAGTACATGTTGTCCTTAAATGTTAGCTCTAGTAAGTGAGGGATTCATAAAAAGTTGATGATGAAAACATTTTAATAAACAACGTCATGCAGTTGTGTTACTGCTTCATATTGAATTCTACCTAATGAAGATTGTCTGTGTACAGCCACCACTGCTTCAGTTTGCTGCATTTTGTGTACACAGATCAGAAAATTAAGAAACCAGGGAACTAGTATTGAGTAAAATAATAAAAGGACTTTCTTGAATGGCAGCACTTCGGATGTTTTTTTTTTTTCTCCCCCCTGCCTTATGTAACTGTAGGAATAAAGGATGAAGGATGTTATGGGGCTTATAAACAGCTGATAACAACAGGCTTCATTTACGTTTTGTAGCTTGTGTAGCCCCCTTCCTTCAAGTACATGTGTAGGGAATTGAAATTGCAGTTTGCCTATTGTGTGTTGGCGGTAATCTTTCAAAAAAAATTTTATGTTTCAAAATCAGGCAGCCAACAGCAGTAGCCAGTGATATATGGTGCTATTGATGTGAATTGAATTTGCAGAGGGAAAATGAGATTTGGTTGCAGTATGAACTTGTAATGAGGTGGTCCCACAGATTTGTAATGGTCAACCATTGTTTGTGCCCAGAATCAGCTAGGAATCAAATACTTTTCAAAGAGAGACTGAAATAAAACTTGAGTTTTTTTTTTTTTTTCCTTCTAGCTAATGGAGTATTTCCAAAGTGATGTCATTTACTTTGGTTATTGAGGGTGCTGGAAGTTAATAGTGTACCCTTTTAATAAGTGTTGGATCAGTAGTCTTCATTGATCTCATTCATTGTCTTATCAGTAAAAAAAATTGAACTTGTGCAATATATGTATATCTATTTTTATCTATTTTGTATATGTGGTTTATACTAAAATATCACATAAATTATAAAATATAAAAAATGTAAAGCATGAAGCAAAAAACTGTTACAATAGAGGGTTGAATATTTTTCCTCATCCCTGAGGTATTATCTTATGCACCCCTGGGTGCTTAGTGCTGGAAATGACAATATTGCTTAAGATGACACTGTCAGGTAGTGGGACAGTGTCAGGTAATGGAGAATATTGGGTTTCTTTCCTTCTGTATTGGAGGCATTGTCTTAAAAAATGTATCTTAATGTTTAACCTTTACTATGTGTTGTGTGTACTGCAGATGGGATTGGATTAATACTAAACATTCAGATGTGGCTCTCTGCCCAAGGTGTGAAGTGTAGGATAGAAATAGAGTAAGTCAGCTAAAGCTGACATCTCATGTTTTATTTGGATGTCGTGCCTTAGAAGTTTACTTCCGGATTTATTTCAGTAATTTTCCTTTTTTGTTTCCCTTCTTCCCTCCCATCTTTCTTTCCTTTATTTGTTCCATGGGAATCTGGGACAAAGTATTTTCCATATGTTTCTACTCTGAGATCTTTTTATCTGTATGAGGTTTGAAGGTAGAATAATTATAGTACTTGAATGAGTGAATAAAAGAATCAATAGATTTATCCTTTAGGCTAAACTATATTGGTTAGGGGGTCTTGGCGGGCAAGGTGGTAAATTCCCCTGGTTCTCTGTTTTCATTGTTAATTTCTGTAGATCTCTGTAGGATTAAGTAGGGCGCATTGAAGGAGCTAGCACAGGGCCTGGTATCCAGTAAATGCCCACTTAATTATGGTATAATTATTCTCTCAGCAGTACCTGTCTTTCTTGGAATTCTTGAAATTATTTCTCGAAAGTCTTCCCTCTGGCCAATACTGACTTCCCCAACCTCAGAGCTCTTAGATACCAAAATGGCAAGTTGTACGATATTTCTGGGCACGGTTATATTATTCATTTTTCCACAGTAAGTTGGGTTTCTGGAGGGTATAAACCAAGTCTTAATTTTGTTTTGTGGTTGGTTGCCTTTTCTTGCCTCCTTCCCCAACACAATGCTGAGTGAGTAATCCCAGTACTAATTCTTAGTTGTTAGGGTAAAAGACGTTTTTTGTCACTTCAGAAGACTTAAGCTTTTGGTTGAATCAAACTTGCTTTGGAATTAGAGAAGGTGAATGGGGAAGGGGGAGCTGGGAGGATTTCAGAAAGATTTCGCTAATTGTAATTAGTGCTGAACAGAAGCTGGTACATTTCTGTAGGTTTCCATTTGCAATCACATCGGATGATAATTTTTTTGCTATTATTTTTAAGTGACAGATTGTAGCACATATTTTAAGAACTGCCACCCGTTTTGATCTGAAAGATTATGTTGTCGGAATTTTAGACATTGCAGGTAAAAACCTAATTTTACGAAATAACAGGGACTTATGAATCTTGTAAATTGCTTTCCTCTTGCAACTGTGTTTTTCTCTGATTTATTATGCAAATAGTTGTAACTGCTATAACTGAGCAAAGTAAAACTTTTTATGTCTTTTAGGACCTGTTTGCTGGCTTTGCTCATTCTATAATAGGCTGAATTACTTTAATAGGCAAGAAGTTTAAATTGTATGGATTACTGAGCAAAGATGAAGGGCAATATATTTTGGTTATTTCCAGTTAGCAAACTGCTTCTTAATGAATCAGATTAAGTGCCACAGTTGCTTACTTTTTTACAAAAAAAAAAATCGTCTTTAGGAAGGTACATTTGTACCTAAATAAGTACAATAAAGAGAGATGGTTATTTTGCTACTTTTGTTAAAAGTAGTAATATTCTTATATTCCTCTTCTATAATTTCAGGCATCACCCCTGAGGCTGAAGGAGAGATTAATTTTGCACTGTGTCATAATATCAGGGAAATATCTCACATGCATATCAATCTGATTGATGGGAGAGGGTTGCCTTGATTGCTAGCAATGGTATGGATCCTGACTTAAGTCAAAACTCGGCTTTGGAAGGGTAAAGGTGAATGAAAAATGGGATCAGCCACTTGGATAGGGCAAGAATTAGAACAGCGAGTGCTAATGGCCAAGTGGTGTTTGAACGGCCCCTTCCATGTCTTGTGTCTGGGAATGACTCTCCACTCAAGAGCTAGGTCCGTCTCTCAGAGAGATTATGGTTAGCTTGGCTGAGGAAGACTGGACACCTCAATGGATAATGCAAAGGAAAATTGGGGAGTATAAAATGGAGAAGTTGGGGGAAAGGACCATGAGATTAACTGCAGCCACAGACGTCTTTAAGGTTATCTGTTATGTGGCTTCAGTGATAGAATGGATTACCAAATGTTGGAGCAGGAAGGGTCTCCGAATTCCTCATGAAAGTCTTGATCAATGAATGACTTGTTTAGGAGATGCTAAAACTGTGGATGTTTAGGCTAGTTTTCCTTACCTTTGCATCAGGCTAGAGAATTTAGTTCCTGAGTGATGCTATCTAACATTGAGAAAGAAAATCTCTTTCAATTAGCAGAGATTATATTGACCGTGAGGTACAGTGGTGCTTATAAATAAAGGCTTTCTATAATTGGAAAAGAGCATTTAAAGCAGGTGTGAAGAAAACTTTTAGTTGCTGTTTGTAGAAACCAACTAAAGGACTATCTGTGAAAGGCTTCATCTGTTTAATAATTATAAATATCATGTAAACGAACACTCCAGGGGATGGTAGCAGGAAGGATATGGAGATTTCTAAATTTTATTGCCAGGCACCCAGATGCAGCCTCAAGTATTTATTCAGAAAATGTTGTTTGCGGTGTATCCGAGGCTCTGTTGGCCTTGCTGCTTCCGTGGATGTTTAAAGGTTCTCACTTTACCTTGGAACTAAAAGGAGAGGCTACTGAGCTCAGAAAAAGCCCCTGGAAGGTTAAACCCTCTCCAACCTTTTTTTCAATTAGGACCATACCCCTTCATCAGGCTTTGGGTTTGCCAAGGGTGCATATAGCTTGGGGATTCCAAATATGAGTCTGAGATTAAGATGAGACGTGGATATGAATCCCAACTCCGCCACTTGATAGCTATGAACCTCGGCAAACTTTTAATCTCTCTGGGTCTTTGGTAGGTTTGCTTAATCAAGATCCATTTCCTCCTTTATTTTAATAGACTCCTTGCATAATGGGCATGGCAATGAACCTGACTAAAAAAACCCTGTATTTCTTAACTTCCCATGCAAATAGGCATGGCTGATAAGATATAAGGTGGAGTTGTTGTTTGGGGCTTCCAGGAAAGCTGTTCTTAATAGATTCATTTAGATGGAAAATGTGTTCCTTTTGATATTTCACATTTTGCATTTTAGATGGCTTGGACCTACAGCATTCATTTTGAGACTATGAGGGCAAGGCCATGGGAATTGCTGAGCCTTGGGTATCTTTGAGCTGTTGAGTGTTTACTTGCAGCCACCTGCCTCCAGACTTCTTGTTATTTGAAAGAAACCAACTGTTATGTTTTTAAGCCCCTGTAATGGGTCTCTGATAGCAGTACCAGAATATAGTTCTTAATACCAAACCCCAGATTACCTGTCTGCAAAACGAGGGAAAAGTATTTATGCTGTGGGATCATTCTACGGATTTAATGATGGTGTGTGCAAAGTACTTAGCATCCTGACTGGCAGCTGCCACTTTTCTTTTGAAATTACTGTTACCATTATCACATGTTACATATGAGTACATGTATTAGTTCCCTAGAATTGCTATAACAAAGTACCACAAGCTGCATGGCTCAAACAGCAGAAATTTACTGTCTCACAATTCTGGAGGTCAGAAGTCCTAGATCAAGGTATTATTGGCAGGGTTGGTTCTTTCTGAGGGCCTCTCTCCTTGGCTAGTAGGAGGCCATCTTTTCTCTGTGTTGTCACATCATCTTTCCTTTATGCATGTCTGTGTATCCAAATTTCCCCTTTTTATAAGGACACCAGTCATAATGGATTAGAGCTCACCCTAATGAGCTTGTTGTAACTTTGTTTATCTTTGTAAAGACTCTGTCTGCAAATAAGGTCACTTTCTGAGGTCCTGGGGATGAGGACTTCAATATATCCTTTTTGGGGGGATACACTTCAACCCGTAATAGCACCTATGTTATGTATTATCAATGAAGTTTTGGTCTCACTCTTTTTCTGATGACAAAAAATCTTTACAAAAAAATCAAATACTTCTTTATGAAAAATTATCCTCCCCCTAAGAAAAATGTTCTGTTTTGCAAATGACTTTTAACTTATACTTCTAGATTCTAGAATCAATAAAGGCTTATGAAAAGGCCATTTGTTGTAGTTTCAGGGCAGTGACTATCAGTTCTTATGACATTTTTTGGATTTCAGTATTCACTTGAGTTTCTTGTATTTCTTCTAAGAAATACAAGAGTCTGCTGTTTGTTATTCCACATTCTTTAGAATAAAGAATGTGGTCATAGTCATACACGTGGGCTATTCGGTGCTCTTGGTGAATTCACATGACAGTGATGCCATGGAGTGTCATCCTAACAGTATGCCCAGGACACGCTGCCTCAGGCTATTTATAGTACCTGTAACAATACTCCTAAACATCTCTGCCTCCAATATAAGTTCAGTAGGGTGGGATTTGCTTAAATCACATTTCAAGTTTAAAAATCTAAAAATGCTGAGGTTTCCACCATTGAAAAATTTCTATAATTCTTTTTAAATCTAGGGGGAAAAAAAATGTTAATCCAGTCTTCATACAGCTGCTTTCTTTTCCTTTGCAAATATTTCAGTGATTGAGACTATTACCTCTGGAATAAAGCAGAGTAGTTTATGCATTAAATAAATAACTTTCCTGTCCTGAGAGGGGTTTTTCTGATGACCACTTTTAGGTGGCATTATGTGTTTGTAGGGACTTGTCTTCAAATAAAAGGAATAATTGAAATATTGCTGAATAGGAATCAAGAGTGTGATTTGAGTGTAAGGTAAAATTGATGACAGCCCTTATTACTTTATAGACGAATTACTTTATGGTGGCCTATTTCCCGATAAAGCTTTTTTAAAACTAAAAATGCATTTCCTGTGCTCTAATCGTCCATCCCGACAGCAGAGAGAGAGAGAAAAAAAAAGGCTGTTCCCCCCTCTCCTCCTTTAGCAGTGATAATAGAAATTGCTTATTGCTTGAAAATCTATGTTTGCCTGCTGGTATGCCGTTAAAAAAGGATTTTGTATCCTGAATTCCACTTTTTCATTTAACGTATGACATAAGGGGTTACATTTTCTATATTGGCAGATTGTGGAATGGATAGGTGACTTGAATGTGGTCTTTTAAATTTAGAGTGTTACTGTTCAAAACATATGTATGCCAAGGAATTGGGAATGTTTACATGTGAGACAGAAACAAAATGATAATAGGGTTAGTTGTCTGCATCCACCAAATTATTAACCTTCTCAGAGTTAGGAGCTCAGTCAGGGTGGGAAGATCACACCTAACTGGCGCTTCTGTATCCTGCAGTTGGATGCCAACCTCCTAGCAATGTTAGGAGTAAAACGCTTGGAGGGAGAGGAAGTTTGGTTGGCAAATCATTAAATTGTCATCCAGTTTAATTTACATGGCCCATCTCACCACTTATGATGTTTTCTTGGAGAAAAGAACAATAATTCGAATCAGATCAAGCCTCTCTTAGCAAATGTTGGAGATAGAGCATAATGGTAAATGACACACTTGGAATGCAATCAACAAAACCCAGAATGACTGGAATTTTATTTCTACCTCAGATAACCTAGTTCATTCAATATATTAAACACTTTAAAGAGGCAGAGAAGAAACTTTGTTAAGATTAAAAGAGATTTAAAGAGACATATTAACCAAACCTAATATATGGGCTTTGTATCCTTATTTGATCAAATCAATGCTGATTTTTAAATAATTTTTTTGAGATGGGGAAATTTGGATACTGGATGTTATCTGATTTATGTCTTATTGTCACTTTTTAGGTATAAACAAGATAATAATGTTGGCAGTATATTTTTTTAAAAGTCCTTATTTTTTAGTGATAGGTACTGAATTAGTTATGGGGGAAATTACGTCTGGGACTTGCTTAAGTTAATCCAATTGGAATAGAGAGTGGGTCAGGGTAAAAAGAAATAAGATTTTCCGTATATGATAATTGTTGAATATAGGAGATAGGCATGTGGGGATTCTTCTATTTTTGAATGTTTGAAATTTTCATAATAGAAAATTTAAAAATAACAATGATTTATATGTGTTCTGTTCTTCATGATGACTGCTGATTTTATAAGATCTACTTCTTTTATTATCCCTATTTGGGATCATAAGTATTTTAATAAATAACCTTGTACCTTAAAGTAAGCTAAATATAAATACGGTCACTAACTGCAGCAACTAAGTCTCAAAGAATTGACAGGTTTTATTTAATGACCCATTTTTCTTTATTTGAACTCAGCCCTATAGAATAAAGGGGATGTTTTATTCATCAGACTCTTTATTTTGAATGCCTTTGTAGGAATTAGCAGGTGTTTAATTATCAATGGGAGGATTCTTTGTTTGCTGAATGCTGTAGAATATCATAAAAAGAAGTTTAAAATATGAAGGAATCAAATGGGAGAGCTTGAGGGAAATGAATAAATCTGTTCTCTCGTGTCCTAGGTTTATTAAGGTCAAGTGAGGTGCGGTTTAATGTTCTGCAGCTTCATTGTAAACTGAGCCAAAGGAAAATCTTTCTGTTCTTTGGTAAACATTCCTGCGTGAAGAGAACAACAGTTACAGTGGAAAATTGCCAAGGTTTTTAGGGTCATAGACCTTAAATTTAGATAATTGAGTTAAGCCAGGATTACGGACAGATCTATCCCCAGTCTCAACATTGAGCCATTACTTCCACTTTTGGATTTTCTTTCAGACTGCAAGTATTTTTCTGGAGTGCCCACTGTGTATTTAGCTCTGTGCTAGGCACTGAGGAACAAAGGAAACCGGAATTATAGTCTTTTTGCTCTTTTGTCTAACTTTGTCTAACTTAAACATAAATTGCCTCCTGCTCCCTCTTGCTCCCCCCTCCTGCCATTTTCTTATTTTTGTTACCTTTCTTTTTCTAGCAACGTTGCCTTATCAGCTTCCAATGATGTAATGCCCATGGTGATGGTAAATTATTTGAATGTAGGAAGAAGATGTGATTAAATTGAAGGGTTTAGAGGGAAGGCGGGGCAAATAGCTACTGTTTATCTGCATGAAGAAACATCTAACTTATTCCATCTAAAAAATCTCATTTTACAAGGAAGGAAAGAAAGCTCAGAAAGCTTGAGTAACTTGATTAAGGTCTCATGGCTCCTAAGATCTTTGTTGATAAATGCATCCAGATCTGTAGAAAGGTTGTAACTAACCCACCATATACATTCTCCAGAGTGCAGATAACGAAGGCAATTTTTCACTGAAAACATTGGCCATCTATTTTCACGATGATGTTGCTTCCTGAGGATTCTATATGGGAAGTTAAGGGGCAGGCAGGAGGGACATTTGGGAGTTAGGCATTTGCGCTTTTAAGCAGTTTACTTTGGACACCTGCTCGAACTTCACAGTTGCCTAAATTAGATATATAGCTCAAATATTTTCTGGATAAAAGAGGGACACAGGAAGGACAGATACCGGTAGGTTTGGTTACTCTGAAATGGCTTTGCTGGCTCTCTGTCTGCGTTGCCGCTTTGTTTGAACCTTGACTTTTTATGGTCTCCATGGTGTTGTATACAGACACATCGCTGTGAAGAGAGCTGTTTGTGAGCTCCCCGCAATGGCAGGAAAGCAGTATCTTCCTAAAGCTTGCAACTGATATTACTTTTGTAGTCTAGGTAAGGAGATAAAAAAGGGTAAAGGTTTACTGTTGATTATTTTGAAGGCACGTGGAGTTTGTGAAGTAATAAGTAGTTGATTCCACTTGATCCTAGAGACTCTCTGGGCTAGCCAGGTTCTGAGTGTGCCCATCTTCAGCTTTAGGTTCTTTTTCCTTTAAGTGCTCTTCTGTAGGGCTTATGGGGAGCATCATGCCAGGAATGAAGTCCAGTGTTGGCGTAAAATGTTTGAAAACATTTAGAAAGTGGATAGAGAACAGCTTTTCAAGTAATGGACAGTAAATCATCGAACTGGAGAAGTTACTCAGGCTGTGGGAATGTGCCTAATGATGCTGAGCAGGGGCAAATGACAGATGTACATTTAAGTGGTATTTATTGGCCGGGGGATCGGTGAGGCAGTGGTAGGAATTGGTGAGCTGAATATGTGCTTTAAATGGATGATCTTAATGGTAGGAAATGAAGTGCTGGGGAGAGAACTGTGGGCTTGCTTTCTTGACCTTATTCCAGATCTTTTTTTATGGAGTCGTCGGCCAGAGCAGATTTGAGATAGGCATCCAATTAAAGAGGTTGTCATGAGCTTTATTCTGAAGTAGTTTACTAGAGTAAATTAATTTAATCCTAACAAAGTCCACTGTTCTGGATTTACACCTTCGTATATGAATATAAAAGTAAATTTTTATATGAAAATAAAATAAAGTTTTCAGTGTTTTAGCTACTATATTTAATGTTCTATACTTTCTTATTAGTGACTTTTTTTCCAAGTCAAAGACGTTTTGTCCTGTTGTCTACCTACACTTAGAAAAAAAAGTTGTCCTTTTATGGAGAGCTCAAAGGAGGATCTTTCTAAAGATTGGCCCAGCCAAAGGAATTTTCCAGGTCAGTTGACATTTATTGCAGTGTGTCTGTGGTTTGGCATGGCTCAAAATATTTATCATCTCAAGTTTCTTTGGCAACAAGGGTAGAAAGAAACATTAGTGTAATTTCTCCAAAGTGCTATAGTAATTGTCAACGACTTAGGACATGTATCTTTAATGAGAAAGGACATCTTGTTATTTGCAACAACATGGCTGGACCTTGAGCACATTATGCTAAGTGAGATAAATCAGGCAGAGAAAGACAAGTACTGTAAGATATCACTTGTATGTGGAATCTAAAATAGCCAAACTCTTTATCTCAATGAATAACCCCAACAAGCAAGAATCCTATGGTGTAGGTACTGTTATCTCCACTTACAGGTAAGAAAACTAAATCATAGAAATGAAGCAACTAACTGGTCCATGGACACAAAAATATTAACTATACCCAAGTATTAAAAACCAAGTACACAGAAATAAACATTAACTTTGTATCAATTCTTTCTCTGACTCAAACCTTTACCCGCTATATTATACTGCTCTCCTGTAGATGTGGCTTCCTTGCTTTGTTCTCTGGATATTCCCTAGTGTATCTCAGACTAGATAAGGACTTAACCATGAAGTTTTGAACACTAGATCAAGAGCAAAGGAAATCTTTGCCCAATTACGGTTTAGATTTGAATCTTCTCATTCTAGTTCTGTCTATAATAATGCTTGCTCACTGGTTTTTGGGAAAAACTACTCTCTCAAGTTTTAATTGAGGAGTAGTCTCCTCTTTTTGAAGCCTTTCCTGATCTGAGGAAAACAGGTTCTTCCCCTGCTTATGTGACCCTTATATCTTGCACTTGGCTCCACTGAAATATAAATGTTTTCAGAGTTATTTTTCTTAAAGTCTGTATATTCTATGGAGTGTGAGAGGCCATTAAAAAAAATCTGCGTAGCACAATGTATTTCAAAGTTCAGAATGGGTCAGAATCATCTGGGACCGTGAAACACAAATGGTCTAACCCTGCCCTCTAGAGATTCCTTTTCAGTAGGTATGGGATGGAACCCATGAATTTGCACTTCTAACGAAATCACAGTTTACATTGATACGGCTGGCCTGGACTACAATTTGAGAACCACTCATGTATCAGTTGACACATAAAAACATGTTAAATGAATGCCTTACTCTAGACTACTGTTGATGCCTCAGACCAAGTTGCTAATAAGTTTTCAGTATAAAGAGTGATGAACTAGTGACCATCAGGTATGGAACTGATACCCGCACAGAGAATGGAGTATCAGAAGAGATTACAGAAATATACTCCAGGCTTTATCTTCCTCTCCAGTATTGCTAACCAGATATTTCAGACTGAGAAAGGCAGACTTTTAACTTTGAAAGAAAAAAGAAACTTTAAATTTCTGTATCTTCTGCTTTGAGTCTTTAGGTACTTTGATGTGCTTATCAAAAATATAAAAACTAATTTCAGTTTGCATTATTTTGGTGGAGTAGATATCATACAGTAGGAATTAGATTTGGATTTTAAGCATTTCATGGAAGCCATTAGACTTAAAATCGTCTGGGCCTATTGGAAATCAAATTAATTAATTGATGTTCAATAAAATAATTTCACATTTTGTATTATTCAAATAAATAGATAGATAAAAATAAATAAATAAATAAAATGTTTATTTCTATGTATTTGGTTCTTAATACTTGGGTATCATTAATATTTTTGTGTCCATGGACCATTTGCTTCATTTCTATGATTTAGTTTTCTTACCTGTAAGTAGAGATAACAGTACCTACATCTTAGGGTTCTTGCTGTTGGGGTTATTAATTGAGATAAAGAATTTGGCTATTTTAGATTCCACATACACAAAAAAAGTAAATAAGCAAGACAAACTCAAAAGCAGGGTGTAAAAGTGATTACCAGGAGCTGGATGGAGGGTGGGGACTAGGATGGATGCTGTTTAAGAGTACAAACAAAGTAAATAAACCCTAGGGATCCTAATGCACAGTATAGTGAATGCAGACAGTATCGTATTATAATCAACAAACTTGCCAAGAGACTAGAACTTAATTATTCCAACCACTAAAAAAGGGATAATTTGGTAATGTGATAAGGTGCTAATTACTGCCACAGTGGTAATCACATTACAATGTATAAATATAACTAACATGTTGTACATCTTAAATTTACAGTTATATGTCAAATATATTTCAATAATAATAGGAAATTGTATCTTTATTATTAACTAAAATTCAAATCTTGAGAATATTTGGGGGCCAGAACTATTATTGGGATTGAGGAATCAAAGCTAATGGTTGTAGTTTTACTGTTTTGAAATTATACAGTTAAAAAAAAGGGAGGTCTAGCAACTGTAAATATCCTTCCAGGTTTGTTAAATGAGTATATTATTTTCTAAAATGTGCATTTGTGTATACAAATACATGTTGCCAAAATTTTTAAGCCCGTTATTTTTGTAAATAGTTTGAGTACCATGAAAGTGTTATTCTACTCACATGTTGAGACTCTTGATCAGTAGCAAAAAGGGAAATTGCAAACACATGCAAAGCTTACACTTGGTTTTTCAGTGATGTAGGTGCTGGAGGTATAGCTATGAACCAGACATGGAACCTCCTTTGTAGGAATTTATAATCTACTGACAAAGATGACATTTAACTGAACAACTGCAATAAAACGATGTAGATGCTCTGACTGTAGTGGTGTGTGTGTGTGTGTGTGCGTGGAAGCCAGTGATGGGGAGTGATCAATTCTGCAGAGGTGAGTCAACAGTCTAAAATCTAGAAGTGATAAGATACATAGATAATGCTTCAAATGCTGCATCGCAGGTGGTAAGCGTTAAAGGAGGTAGACAGATAAAGTGCTTTTTATTTCTAGAGAAAGATAACTTCTGTTTTAGAAGATGAGGGAAGGCCTTAGTAAGGATGGTGATAATTTTGCTGTACATTGATCAGCAAATTTCAGTTTGCAAAAAAAATCAAGTATATCATTTGTTAGTCTTGTAGAAAAACTGGGAGGCAGTTGAGATACATTAGATATTGGCTCAGAGAGGAAAGGTGACATACCCAGGGCCACACAATGAGTGATCACACAAGCATGTGTCTGAGTTCAGCATTTCTGACCATTTAGAATCAGAGTGATCACATCATATTTCTCCTCTTCCCCTCCCCTCCCTGCGTGTGGCTTCCTGTTATGTATTAGGGTAAAACTTTCACTCTGGACCATGGCCTTCAAGGTCCCGCATGATTTGGCTCTCTTGTCTTTTCCCCAGGACTAGCCTTGCACAGGCCTCCCTTGCTTACTCTGTTGCTTGCTGTTTCAGGAACACACAAAGCTGTTTTCTATCCTAGGGTTCTTAACTCAAGTTGCATTGGAAGCCACCCCTAACTAACCCCCTTCTCGATTTGGTTTATTGTTAGAATATCACCCTCTTAGGGAGGCTTCCCTGACCTCTACATACTCCAGCTTCTCATTCTAGCCTCCATGTCTCTTCTCTGTGTTATTTGTGTTATGACACTTAGCGCTATCAGAAGTTAGAATTCTTTGTTCATCTGTTTATTGTCTTGTATTCTCAACTAGAATGTGAGTTCATGATGTGGGGGTAGCAGGGATTTTTTTGTTGTTGTTGTTTACTGCTGCTTCCCTAGTGTCTGGAATATAGGAAGCACTTGATAAGTATTTATTAAATGAACAATCGAAACTTTAATTGCTTAAAGTATGATTTCTAAGAGCCCAAAATGAGAATCATTGGAGTGACTTTATCATTTCTAGTTTATAGCTTGGAAATCTGGAATTTATTTGGTGAAACAAAAACTTTAAACAAAATTTAAAAA
Source organism: Pteropus medius (assembly GCF_902729225.1). Classification (NCBI taxonomy): domain Eukaryota; kingdom Metazoa; phylum Chordata; class Mammalia; order Chiroptera; family Pteropodidae; genus Pteropus; species Pteropus medius. Next base: position 2,072,013 of record NW_024349141.1, on the reverse strand, counting down.
AATTAAAGTATAGCTGGCATACAGTATTACATTTGTGTCAGGTGTACAACATAGTGATTTTACATTTCTGTACCTTATGAAGGTGAAACAAAATTTTAACTTCATTTTTAGATTGTTCATTGATAATGTATAGAAGTATGATTGATTGATTTTTTATATATTCATCATTCGACTTAGTTGAACTCTTTTATTCTGAGAGGTGTGTGTGTGTATTCTTTAGAATTTTCTATATATCAGATCATGATATTTGCAAATATAGTTTTACTTATTCCTCTCAAATCTAGCTGCCTTTAATTTCTTTTTCTTGCCAAATTACCCTGGTTAGGACTTCGAGTATAGAAGTGAATACAAGTGCCTCCAGAATACAAGTGATGAGAGCAGACACCCTTATCTTGTTCTTGATCATAGTGGGAAAGCATAGTCTTTACTATTGAGTACGATGTTAGCTGTGCCCTTTTTATAGATGCCCTTTATCAGGCCGAGGAAGTTCCCTTTTATTCCTAGATTGTTGAGTGTTTTTATTATAAAAGGATGTTGGATTTTGTCAAATGATTCTTCTGTGGAAACTAAACTTTTAGACTAGAATTAATTTTAAAGCATGGATTGCAAGACAAAGCTTTCTTTCTTGACTCCCACTGAACAGAGGTTTGGGAGTGTCCCCCTTTCCTCTCGTGAGCTCCCCAACTATCTGGAGCATTGTCTGTGGCAGGGTGAACTGTCCGAGAAGATGCCCGTGCTTGTCCTCTGGCAACAGCTCTAATGACGAATGTTTCCCTGTAAGTCTCAGCAACAAACCGCTGGAATGTGATGCCGTATCTGATGTGCACACCGTTGCCATGTTTGTTTTGCAGGCGTAGTACTGTCAAAGCACTGTTGAATGAGCTGACTGCGAGCTGTTGATATAGTTCAGACCTTGGCAGTTCTCTAATCTCCTCGAAGCTAGTGTTTGATTGCATTCGTTTGCCCTGCAAATAGTCAATGGTGTAAGTGATCTCAAAGTGAGAATATATCTAAAGCTGGTATTTATAATAGACAAAGTTCGAAGGAGAGCTGAGACCTTGTAAAATACACACGGACTTTCTGAGCGTGTAATAAAGACTTAACTTATACTCGTTGGGGCCTGTCAGATAGCCATATTATAGGCATGATTTGGTTGCATGGGACTTCTTGATGTTAAAATAACATCCATTACAGTGAGTTGGTGAAAAATAATCTGTCACGGATGAGATTGAAGGAAAAGGTAGGATATCCAAAAATCGTATTGTGTTAATTTATTAAGTTCAATAGTTTGAGGCGTATGTGTGTTTTTTTTGGGGAGGGACTCTCTACTGTCTACTATTATACTATATCTTCATTAAGGTATTAAAATAGCACTAATATTTCTTGGAACTTTTGGATATTTATTGGAAAACAACATACATGTTGGGTTCTCTGTTTAGGGGAGGATCCTGCCCCTTTTAATCAATGAATGTTATTGGACAGTATTTTAGTTTTTGTTAGAAATTTTTATATTACAGTTTATCTAATGTTACTAAAAGTGCTGAAATGCTTTAGCTATGGCTCAAATGGCTAAAAATTCATTGAGATGCTATGAGATGGGCCTCATTATGTTGTTAATTCTTACCCATTAGCCTATAATAACATAAGTCAATATTTGTTATTATTATTATTGACTCCATTTTATAAAACAAAAAACCGAGTTTTGGCATGATTGCATCCCTAAGGCCGTTCTCCTAAATGGTGCAGTATGGATTTGATTCCAGGCAACCTATCTCCACATTTTGTACTCTTAAACATATCCTAATTCAGTGACCAATTCTTCAGTCGCTTCAGTGTCATCCATGACATATGTTAGAATTTTAGTATTTTAGAGAAGATTTCTTCAGGCTTTCACCCCACAATTGAAATATAACCCTCTGGTTGTATTCTTGACCAAAAAGTCAAGTAGTATCTACTGGAATGCTTCCAGCACTGAAGAGCTCACTACTTCATGCTGGCAGTCTTTGTTGCTGGGTAAGTTCTTCCTTATTTTGAGCCCATCTGAAGGTCAGATTAGATTTCCTAGCAATTATAGTATATTGCTGTCTCTATTTAACGTATAGGCAAATAAATGTTCTAGATTTTTTTTGGTAACAGCTTTATTGAGATACAATTCATATACCATACAATTCACTAATTCACGAAAGCGTTTTCCTTATATTCACAGAGTTGTGCAGCCATCACAACAGTCAAGTTTTGAACATTTTCATCACCCTTAAAAGAAATCCCGTACCTTTTAGCGATCACCTCCCCATTTTCCCTTAACAGCCCTCAGCAACTATTTATCTACTTTTTATAAATTTGCCTGTTTCGGTCACTTTATAGAAATGAAATGTTATAATATGTGGCCTTTTGTGACTGGCTTCTTTCACTTAGCATAATGCTTTCAAGGTTCATCCATCTTGTTGCATGTATCAGAACTTTATTCCTTTTTATGGACAAATAATAGTCTCCTTATGAATATAGCACATTATGTTCATCCATTCATCACTTAATGGACATTTGAGTAGTTTCTACATTTTGGCTATTATGAATAATGCAGTTATAGACATTTGTTCCAAATGTTCTGTTGACTGAACAGTCTGGTCTCCTTGCTCCTGCACTGTATTGGTTAATATGAATATAATATTTTACATGGTAAAATCTTCTGTGGTTGCTTTTTTGGTCTGATTTTACCTTACTGGATGTTTGAAATTTTGTGTGGTCTTTTCATTCCAACCTTGTAATCTCTACCAGTTGGTTAAGTCTCCATTCTCTGTCTTCATTCATATCATAGATCAAAATATTGTACAGGTTGGGGGTAGCTTCTCTACTATATGGCTTATTACTGTGTAAGAGGCAGGGCCATCTCCTCCTAGCCACTGATCTGTGTACAATTAGGGGATTAACATTTTTACGTTAATATGAAGTATCTCAGGTTATAAAAACATACTTTTATTTTTGCTAACACCAAAATGTTCTAGTATTATAGTATTACCTATTCAAATTTCTCATCTCTAGTTAGGTTAATTAGTTGTTTCATGTTCCAGTTCAGACCAGAATTTGAATTTGGGCTTTTGCACCACTTATTATCAGAATGAACTTGGGCAAGTTAGTTGAAGCTTAACTTGGTTAATTTTCTCATTTGGAAAATGAGGATAATACTAGTGTATAGATCAGAACGTTACTGAGAGGGTCGAATGAAGGAATCCATACAAAGTACTCATTGTGTGCAGGGCACATTTTTAAGGCCTGTATTTCAAAGAAGAAAACGGAAGCCAGAGGATTTTGTGTGACTTTCTTGGTGGCACAGGTGGAGCTACACAGAGCAAGCAGAACACTTCCTGTTCCTTTGGAAACTTGTTCCTTTAAGGTTTCAGTCTCAGAAGGAAATGGAGCACACACCTGTGGAACTTTAGATTTCTTAGGAGTCGACCAGGTTCTACACTGCCTTTCCTCAGTGGTGTTGTCTGTGATATTTTCCTGTGTGTGCTTATCATTGTGGGCCATGTTCCAGAAACAAAGGTGTCAGTCATATTGGAAACTCTGCTGGTCACCATATAGAGAAAACTCCTGCACATGAACATAGCCCAGCTCATTGAGGCTCTGCCTACCCAGTGATGGTGCTAAATGAAGATAGCCATCTCATTCAAGTCTGTGAATTATTATTTATTCAAATCGGAATAATCTCCTTAAGAGAACTGAGTATAATCTCTACATCATTATCAGATTTCAGTTATCACTTGGAGCTATGACTCAGTCTTATGGAATTTTAAGGACACAATTTAAAACATTCCTGGTTACATTTTAAAAGGTGGTTTGTTGTCCTTAGATTTGTCAGAACTTCGGCCACCAATTTTAAAGTTGTGGTACCAAATTATTATTTGAAGATAGTCACAAAGCCCCCAGCCCTTTGAGGCCTTAGAGAAACCAAAAGGTTGAGTGAAGACAGACATCTTATTGCTAATTCTCTTCAGATGCTGTTGTGGAAATGATATGGATTTCTTTTTGTATTCAAGATTAAGGATATTTAAATTAATGCTTATATGTAGTCGTTTTCTTTCTGTTATGTTTGACAAAATGTCAGGACCATATCATAGAGCCATATTCCTCAAATTTATGTACAGACCCTTTATCAGCATCTTGCAAGAACCCCATGAATTGATCCAAGCTTCACAAATATAACATATTTAAGTTTTATTGCATAAAAATGTCTTTCGACTGCCAGTTATCAGGAATCTTGTCTGGTTTGTTGTTCATAAATGAGAGTATTTTACTTTTAGTGTATCATAGTCAGAAAAACCCTGAACTTGTTGACTTTGGAGAATACCCTAGTGGTCTTCCAATCTCATTTCGAGAAGCCTTGCCCTAGAGGTGAGCCAACTGGTAGGAAGGAAGGGCTCTGATTGTCTCCAGGAGGTTATAGGTTATATATTCAAGGAAGCCCTGGGTCAGGCTATAAGATGTCATCTTTTCTTTTGGGATTTTGTTTGGTTGCAAGTTTTCAGGTAATTTTATTTAAAAAATTATGTAAGTATGTATATGTATGTATCACTTAAATGTATATTGATTTACCAACCTCAGATTTTGGGAAATCTTATTTATAGCTGACATACACGTTTTTCTTAAATACATGATAATCGTGCTCTCCTATCCCTGCATTCTTGCCCTGCTCCAATTGCCTTGAGTCGCACAGTTGGTTGGTTAGTTTTTTTACATGGCTTCTTACTTGGTACCTACCTGGTTCTGTTTGTGGTTCCTGGACCACTGAAGGAGGAGATGATGACAACTTTGTTACCTAGCTGAGTTTGTGTTTATCTCTGAGTGATGAAACTATTAGTTTATTCGGGCTGCCATAGCAAAATTTAAAATTACAGAAATTTATTCTTTCACAGTTCTGGAAACCAGTAGTCAGAAATCTGGCAGGACCATGATCCTTCTGAAGGCTCAAAAGAAGAATCTGTTCTTCCCCCTTTCTAGTCCACTACAGCTCTAGACTGGTTCTAGCTGACAAAAACACAAATGCAAAATTCTGGATGCTCAGCGGAAGAATATCTCTTACTCCAAAGAGCTGGCACATTTCCTTCCAGGGAGCTAGGTGATGTGTGCATCATTCTCCATTTTTCATTAAAAAAAAACAAAACAAAACAAAAATAGCACATACTAGGCACAGAGTAGGTGTGGGGGATACCTTTCAAAGCATTACAGATTCTATTTCTGTCTTTAATTGAGTTTGCAGTCCACTGGAGACTCTCAATGCATTACCTCTTGCTTTGAACTTTTACCACTGCTAGCCATCCAGACATTTCCCTCACTCTGTCTGTCTGCCCTCTCAGAGATTCGTGCCTGCAGTCCACAAGTGACAACTTAGTTTACTGGTTGAGTGATTGAAAATATGTGTACATGAAAATTCATAGCAGCCCTAAGGGAGGAAATGAAGCCAGTGCAGTTGGTGGGCGAGGGACAGCCGTCATTATCTTCTCTTTCCCCAAAATGGAAGCTACCCTCTGGAGAAATCAGAATAGGCCATGAAGTATATAACCTCACTGTTTCCAACAGTGAAATGGACTTTCTCTTCAGGGTGTGATATGTGTTGATCATCATCATCTTCATCTTCATTGATCTCTTTCTCTTCATGTACACAACTTGTTAAACATATGCAAAGCGTAGACCCTGTGCCAAGTAATTTTTGCACATTACCATATTTAATTCTCATACAACCCCCAAAGGGAGCTACGCACGGTTATGATCCCATTTAACATATGAAGCAAACAAGTCTCGGAGGAAAGCAGTTATCTGTTTAGATTCCTGTAGCTAGCATGTGTCTGAGCTGTCTGATCTAGAGCCTAAATTTTACTGTTAAACCATCCTGTCCGTTTACTCATCCTGTAAAATGGGCTGTCAGGAAACAAAGTCTAACATAAATTGCAGTTATTTTCATGGCAGTGCAGTGATGTATTCAAGGTCCACTTGCTTTTGGATATTTCATTGCTCTTCTGGTTTCTTCTTGGTTCGCTTTTGGAATATAATGGATCTGGAATAAACAGGGCCCCAGTCTTTTGAGTGTCTTTTTTCTTCCATCAGTGCTTTAAGTGGGAAGGTGTTTGCAGATCAGGGGTGCATGGCGTTCCTCACAGGGGGCGGGGCAGGGTGCCCTAAAGAACTCAGCGTGGAGATACGAGGATATCAGGGAAAGCTCTGCCATCTTTAGCTAGGGGAAATTTAGGCAGGTTGTTTTCTAATCATGTGAAGTTCGAGGCATAATTACCCAGAGAAGTCTGAAGCTTTACTCTTTGGTCAGACCTCTTTGGAGTGTCCTATCAGCTCTAAGTGTAACCTAGGTTCTAATGAAATGGGTAAAATTCTTTTCTCCTTTCTTCCTTTCACACCTCCGTGTCTCTCTTCCTCAAATATATATAGAACATTTACCCTAAGACATTATTCTTGGTGCAGGAAATATAGCAGTGAACAGAAACAGATGAAAACCCTTGTCCCTATGGGCGCTTACGTGTATGGAACAAAATAGAACCTTCAGGAGAGCAAGAAGCCACAGCACATGGTTGTCCTGTGAACTAGTTACATTGTAGGTAATTCTGGTGGAGAGAAATGTTGTAAATGTTTATTTCTCCTTGCTTTCTTCTGTGCCACCCTTTTTTATTAATGCATTTTTAAAGGAAAATCACTGAGTTAGTTGGTACTCTCATTTAGATAATTTTCCCAATTCATTGAAGACTTATCAGCTTTTGTGTTTTGTCTCACTGTAGACGGGTGTGGGTCTGTTTAAAACAGGGGTCTCTAACCCCTAGGCAGTGGACCCAAGTATGGGTCCGAGACCTACTGGGGACCCAGACTGCACAGCAGGAGGTAACCAGCAGGCAAGTGAGCGAAGCTTCACCTGTGTTTGCAGCTGCTCCCCAACGCTAGCATCACCAGTGGCCTCAACTCCACCTCAGATAATCAGACATTAGATTCTCATAGAAGCACTGGTCCCTTGTGCCAAAAAGGTTAAGGACTGCTGGTTTAAAAAATGAACCATTAGTACTTACATAGAAATTTAATCCAGGTTTAGGAGTGTACAGATGCCTCATGAAATCTGACAGTGATTAAGATAAAAACCAATTTCTTTGTTTGGTTTGGGAGGGATGGGGCCCAAATCCAGAAGCATAGTCATGGGCTATAATTTCAGTGCTTATGCCTTTTAGAAAAGTTAAAAGCAGGCACTAGAGGAATCAGGGAGATCATTTAGTAAATTATATAAATGTCTAACCATTGTGCTGTATACCTGAAACTAGTAAAAAAATTGTCAACCTTTTTTTCTGATGATTAATTTAAGCAAGACCAAATTATTACCTAGGTGTATATAACCCTAATATTTGTGTGTATGTATATTAGAATCCTAATATTTGTGTGCATATATAAAGTCTTTGCTTCTTTTTGATCTTTTTATAAAAACAGGCTCACATTGTAGATGCCCTTGGTTTTGCTGCTCAAAGTGCATCAGCATCACAGGGTGCTTATTAAAAAAAAAAAAAAAAAGAAAGAAAAATTAAAAGCAGGAAGTAAACCTCGCCTGCTGCAAAGATCTGAGATTTAGGATGGATAGGTCTAATTTGGTTCTGCATTTATATTTAATGGCCCAGGTCTCTTTCCTGTGGGCTGGTGCACATTTAGCTAATGAATGCATTCTGAGGAGCCCTTGTTGGCCAAAAGGAGGTCATGCCCAACCTCCTCATCTGGAAGCCCCAGAGGGAAATCTGGCACTGTCACCATAGGGGCCATGGCGAGGCTTACCTGCAGCACTGTTTTCTTGCTCCCCACTCGCCTGGATTATTAGTTTATAAAAATCAGAAGACCTAGGCAGAAGAAGCTGAAGTGCCGACTCCGAGTTATTAAATCGGCTCCTCTGGACATTTTTCACAGCCACGAGCTGCCCACCAGCCAGACCCTGACCACGTGCTGGGATGTGTGCCTTTCTCCGCCTGTGGCCCGTCTGCCTCCTAATTTGTAAAGCGATTGTTAAAATGAGTTCATATTGTTGATTCCATCTTATTCATGTACAGTTCTTTCTGCTTTGCTGCCCTCGTGTGAGGACCTTTTTTGGTCATCCTCGGGGATCTTCTTTTGGGTTCACAGATGCCTGTTTTGGGTTTGCAGGGCAGCCCAGGGGCCTCTGACTATTCTGGGAAAGCAACTGAGATGGTCCAGATCCGAGAGTTATTGGCTGGCCCGTGTGGAGAGGTGGACCACCACCCCCTCAGAACAGGTCTGCATTGTGCCACAGGGCACTGTGGAGCAAGGATGAGGCCTGAGTTTTCTGCAGACTCCAGCTGTCCTCTCTTTCTTGCCCTTTGTACTGAGCATATGTAAACTCAAATATGCCCATCCTGACCTTTTGGAGAACTCCTTCAACTCTGTATTTGACTTGACAATAATGAGACTTGTTGGTTATGGCTTCTGGTAATTCTCTGTGTGGTGGCTGCTTAGATGTTTAAGTATGTATGTATTTTAAAAATTAAGAATAGCTTATTCAATACTGAATAACCAAGTAGTAGATGAGGGGAGGTTTTTCCACTATGAAGTTGTAGCAGAAAATGAAGACAGAGTGATGGAAATAGAGGATTGTAATTTTGCAGCCCACCAACGAATCAAGGGTTTTAGGCATGAAACATCAACACTGTGAGCCCCTGATGGTAGAACATGTCACCTCCTAGGAATTAGTCTTGCAATCTCACGCCAGCCTTGCCAAAAAACAAAAACAGAAGCAAAAAGACCTGAGTCTGTTCAAGTGTCCAAGTACCAATTTTCAGGAATTACAGAGCAGTGGAAAACATGGTAAATAGCACCATAGGAATATAACAGGCAAATTCCGGACTGACTAAAAATTTGGAGTTTTTAATGAAAAAACGGCAAGTGGGAAATAAAGAGAAATGGCGAGGAAAACCTTATAGATTAAAGATTTTAAAAGACATACTAACCTCTTGTGTGGACCTTATTTGGATCCTGATTCAAATGAATTAGCTAGTTAAACACTAAGCATTTGGAAACCCTAATTAGAAATGGAGCTGCATGAGGGAACTATTAAACTTTTGTAAGAGTGATAATAGTTTTATGGACTTAAAGCCCTATTTTCTAAATGGTTATGCATGAAATGATATAAGTGAGATTGGTTTCAAATAATATGCAAGGAGCAAAGGTGCATGGACATTGTGACATAAGATTGGCCATGGGGTCATAATTTATGAGGCTGGGCAGTGAGTAGATGGGGATAGGGCTTTTGTTTATATTAATGTTTGTTGGAAAATTTCCATAATTACAAATTTGAAAAGAGAGATACGGTAAGGTTTCTCTGAAAAAGCTTTTTCTAATTTAAAAGCCACATGTGTTCATTGTAATAAATGTAGGTAAAAAATGTCTGTTTTTGAGTTAGTTACCTTGAACACCTCATTTTATTTGTGTGTATGTATAGATATATTTCAGATTTTGGGGGGGGGTGAAAATTTTTTGACTACTGTTGTACTGTGTTGTAATCTGCTCTTGTTATAGAACCGTTTATTTTGTATGTTGTCCTAGGCCATTAAAGACTCTTCTAAAACCTTGAGGATTGACTGTTGAGAAAATATTTGTTCTAATGCTTGTACGGTGATTTATTTAATTATTTTCCTTATTGTTAAATAAATGGGTTCTTCTAATTTTGGATCTTACAATGAATGCTATGGCGAAAATTCTTCTAACTAAATCTTAACGCATATTCTTCTTTAAATAAATTTCTTGGACGTGCTAAGGCACTATTCATCACCAGTGTTTTGGGTAGCTTTTACTTTTATGTCTATGTATTAAATATATAGGTATATTAAAGATGCCATCTTTATAACTTAGGTGTGGCTGTGTAGTATCTGTAAAATGCAATGAATATCTAACATTTTCATAAAGCTTAAAACAATGATCCTACCCTAATCTTTGACATTTAGTCTGAAGGTTAAAATATCCTTGTAGGTATCGAGCATTGAAAATGCAAGAGAAGATGACTCTGCAGTGTTCATATTCCATGCACATTTGGAAAAAGAACTTAATACTGCCCTCACCAGTGTTTTTTAAAATGCTTTGATTTGAGTGGATTGGGCACAGCAACCAGCGAGGGTTGTTTAGAGACGTCATAAAATGAAACATATATTTTGTGATAGAGGGCCCCCTGTTGTGGAATTTTGTACAATGCCTTAGAGGAAAGTGGTTAATTGCAGCATAGTGGTTAAAAGCAAAGGCCAGTAGTGTTGACAGAACTGAGTTTTAAAACTACTTGTGCCACATGTAGTTTTGTGAACTTTGGCAAATTACATGAACTTGTGCCTCATTTTCTCCATTTGTAACACAGCAGATAATAATTGGACCTACCTTAGAGGGTGGCTGTGAGGAGTAAATGAAATAATAAATGAAGTACTGTATGTATTTAAAGTGATTAGAGCAGTCCCTGGTGTGTAACAATGACTTTATAAATAATAATAATTGATACGTTAGCCTTCTTAGAAGCATTTTAAGTCATATATCTAATCTATCACGGTGACTGCATGTAGTAGGCAGTCAGCAAATGCTTGTTACGTGGTCATCAAATCCATTATGTAGCACCTACTCTAACAGAGATGATCACAATCACATTTAAATCGTACTGTGCACCTACAGACTTTCAGCATATGTGTGAATATGAAGTTATTAATAACTAATTGAGTGCTAATTACATTCCCTGGAATTTCTCAGAGCTGATAAAGAGGTGTCACCTACCATGTCAGACCTCTGTTCAACTCAGGAAAATCATTTTTGGTAGATATGCCGAAGTTAGCTTTTGAGCTTTAGGTTTCAAACGTTGACTCCCACAAATTTTGGTTTTATTTTTTTGTGCATTGTGAAACTGATATGATTTGCCTTAGGTAGAAGTTCCATGTACCATTGCCAAGGAACGGGGCATGGCCAATATATGTGACCATAGATTTTCATCTCTGAAGGGATAGAACTAAGTGAATGATGTAATCCCAGGGAAGAACTAAAAGCAACTGAACAGAATTCAATAGCTGTTCTAAAGCTCAGTGGGTTTTTGGTGTATTTTGGGAGATGACTGTGATGATCTATGAATTTGGATCTTCCAGGATCTAGCTTCAACACTTAGAATGTGTCCCTCCACCAACCTCCCCTCCCCGATCAGTTGTTCAACCTCCATTCAACCTCCATCCCTGTTGGTAATAGTTTGGCTTTCTTTAGCTATAGGAGTCTTTGGGTAAGGAATCCTGGGTGCAAGACAGCCTGCTAGGAATATGCTCATGATATCCAAGATTTATGAAACTATTCAGTTAAAAGAGTTGTTTTGAATGAGATAGTGATTGAAAATACCACCCTTTCCCCCCTTTTCATCTTTATCGTTATTCGCATGCTTGTTGGAACTTTTTGCCTCCAGCTTTGAACAGACAAGATATTCATTTGTCTTAAAGTTGAGCCAGTGAGAGAAGGTGTTGCTCCATGATCAACCGAACCCACTTGCCGCTAGGAAGTGGTTAGAACATTAGGGTTGCCTGGTTTGCTTCGTCTTTTAAAATTAGCTTCATAAACGTATACAATCGAAGAGGCTCCTGAGCTTAGGTATTGCCTTTCTTCTTTACCAAACCAAGAGCATTTTAAAAACTGAAGCATTTCCAGACCAGGGATAAAAATATAGTATAAAAGATATAAGGGGAAAATTGAAGATGAAAGTAAACAAATAGAAGACCAGGCTTAGCAAATATTGACAACGATTAACACCTCTTATTGGTCAAGTTGGCAGAAAACCCAGTGTTTGAGTTGAACCACAGAATATAAAAACTACCCAGTTGGGTTGTGGTTGTTTGTCCACACTCCACATACCCCTTCTATGCTGTGTTTTGGCTGCTGCTTTGTGAAACCCCTTTCTGGGTATTGGCCTTCCTTTTCTGTAAGTCTGGGTGGAGGCAGACTGTGTGATGTTCAGGTTTCCAGCCTCCCTTGCAGCTAGTGTAGGGGCATGTGATCTAGACTCCACTGATCACATACATCTGCCCCAGACTTTGGATCTGTCGCTAGTTTTGCAAAGACATGGGGCAGAGGAAAAGCCATTTTGGCAGTGGCTGAAACTTCCTGTTGATAAAGATAATAGTGGCAGTGGAGGGACCTCATTGCCTTGAATAGCTTTGTTGCTGAACTTGGTTATCCCGCCAGGGGCTGGCAATTTTTTTCTGTAAATGGCCTGATGGTAAATATTGCAGGCTCTGTGGGACATACAGTCTTTTTTGGAATTGTTCAACTCTGCTGTTACAGTGTGAAAGTAGCCATAGACAATATGTGGGTTTAGCCAGAGTTTTCTAATCCCTGATATGTCCAATCTAGTGATCCTGGGAGCTGAGCTACCTAATACTTTCAGTAAATTCTTTTTCTTAAACTAGGCAGAGTAGGTTTATTTTCCTTGCCTCTAGGACACTCATTCCTACGTGCAGACTCTTTAGTCCTAATTTACTATGTGCAGGGGTTGTAAAATCTCACCTGTTTAATACAGACAAAGGTAGGGGCTGCAGCTCTTTTGGGTTAAAATATGGTTCATTTGTGATTCTCTGCAATAGATCATTTAATTCTTAATTGAACTTTTCTTCATTCAGAGCTCTTTTGGAGTTACGTATCCAAAAAAATACTTCCGCTGGAAATATTCCCCCTCCTGCCACAGGACTGCTGTGTATCCATTACCCACTTACTCACAATGGAACATTCTTTAGGACCATATCAAAACTCAGAAATTGACATTGTCACATTCATAGATTTTATTTGGATTTCACCAGTTTTACACGCACTCAATTGTGTATATAATTTGTGTGTATGTGGGTAGTTGTGTGTATATCTACATCTGATCCCTAGTCCCTATCACTAACCCCTGACTATGACTAATCCGTTGATATTTCAAGAATGTTATATGAGCACAATCACACAGTATATAACCTTTTGAGATTGGCTTACTTCACTCATCCTCATTCCCAGCATGCATCCAAGTTGTTGGTCCCTTTTCTTTGCTGAGTAGTATTCCATGTTATGGATATATCTCAGTTTGTTTAATTATTCATCTGTTGAAGGACATATTCCCAGTCTTTGGCTATTACAAATAAAACTTCTAAAGACATTTAGTATACAGGTTTTCGAGTGAACCTAAGTTTTTGTTTCTCTAAGATAAATGCCCAAGAGTGCAATTGCTAAGTTATGTTGTAAGTGCATGTTTAGTTACAGGGATCTGGCTGGCCAACTGTTTTCCTTAACTAGGTACACAACTTGGATTGACAGTTTTTAAACAGTTCTCGTCTTTCATTTTACTCTCATTTAAACTATTATTAGGATTAATTTTCCCAAAACAGTAATTCCAGTTCTTCTACATACCGGATATTATACTAAGTACCATGCTATCTAATTTAATCCTCATAACAACTCCCCAAAGGGGATTTGATACCATTATTTCTCTAGAGTGGGAAACTGAGTCACAAAGCATGTAATTAATGAATTTGTTCAAGTTCATTTAGGTTTTCGAGAGGGAGATACAGCAATTCAAACTCTGACTGTCTTTGGAGCTAGAGCTGTTAGCCACCTTGCTAGACTGCCTTTTAAAAGAACCACTGAATGTTTGATATACTCAGTGCCTTGGGATGTTCTCTTATACAGTGTCCTGATTCTGAGCATTGCTTTTTTTGAGGGCTGTTAATTGAGGGCTTAATGTTTGACTGAACTGATCCTGTGCAAGGTTACTTGAGAATATTCCAATGATAGAAGTCGTAAAGGAAACTGTTGTAGAGTATAGTGCACCACACTGGGGTGAAGACTTACTGAGACTAAAATAAGCCCAGCACGCTCGTTGTAGCTGTGGGTTTGTTACTCATGCAGAACCTTGTTCCACAGCCATGCCCTCGTAACTGAATCTTAGCTGGACTCAACAGCACCCAACCAACACGGATTCTTTGGCATCCCCATGGACCCATCCTTTCCTTCCTTGAATGCCTTCATGTGTTCAGGCTTAGTCCTAGGCTCCGAGGATCCAGATATAAGACATTTAGCTTGCTTGCACAAGAAAGCGGAATGAAAACTGGGCAGCAAAAGAGAGTATCTAGGGAAATACTCCCAACTTTCTGCTAGATGAGAAATCTTCTTCTGGAATACACACCTTGAAGCACCTAAATTCTTCTGTTTTGAGACAAAAAGCATTTTATTTTTTTTGCCAATAGTAAAATCTTGGGTGTTTGATTGGGATGAGCCCAGGCTAATGTACCAAGGGAATGCCTGTAACTCCTAGGCTTTCTGCTGCTGAGTGCACACTCCTGACACACTCATTTGGCTACCATCTGGAATATGCTTCTTCCGAAGAGAGGGCGTAGGAAATGTTCTATTAGGTTCTATTATCCTCTGTTGGAAGAATAATGGCATATTGCTTGAATGTTTTCCAAGAGAATGTTTTCATGTGCTTCTTGTGTATTTCAAACTCCAAATGAGAAGAAGAGTAATGGCTGGTGATTAGGTGGGGAGTAGTGGGTAGTGAATCTCCACTTTAAAGATTGTGATTTTTGTTGAAGCAATTATTTATTTACATGAGGAAATAAGGGATTCCTTTTCCTTGAACTGCCTCAGCAAGACCACAAGCTAAGAAATGCATATAGCTTTAATATAGTACAGTGATATGAAAGAGCAGTCAGATGTGAGTTTGCCAGCAAGGTTAAGTGGCAGTTTAGGGCTTAAGCAGAATAACTAGGCTCTGTTGTGCTGTGTGTAGTATAAAGTTCTTTGCTTGTATCTTAACTCTTCTTAGAAACAGATTGTCCTATTTTATAGATGAGCAAAGTATGATGGACACTTAAGGAAGTTTTAATTTTTTTCTCAAGATCACATGGCTGGTGACGGGGCTTTTAATTGGTGGAGCCTCAATTTGGGATTTGGATCCTGCTTTGTCATGTTTCTAAGCCTGTTATTTCAGCCAGTGTCCTCTGTTCTGACCAGTCAGAAGCAGACTATGAGTAAAGAACACCCTTTACAAATAGTAGCCCAAAGGGAACTGGGTTTTACTATTAAACTTAATAAGGGGGTATCTCTCTCTGGTTTCTCCTTGATTTTTCCTTGTCCTAAATTCTCCTTTCTTTTCTTCCCAAAAGGAAAAATAAAATCTGTAAGCACCAGGGATTACAGTGCCTGGTGATTTTTTTTTTTTCCTGTAGAAACGCAGCGATGCACAGTGAAAGTGTGAAAAGCAGATCTGTAGGCTGCTGTTGAGAAATGATTTTTTGATGCATAAGAGTTACAAAACTGAATCAAGGAAGCCAAGGGTGGGGGCCGCATATACCGTAATCCTAAAGTCATTGAATGCCAGCGAAGTCTTACGGAAATGGCCATTGCCACATACCCGGGAACATTAGCGGGAATGTGTAATACAAGATTTTTGTGGAATGAGACGCATGTTTGAAGAGCAGCGTGGAGAGTTCTGCACAGAACTTGTGAGAAGCAGCCAGAAAAGAAGCTGGGGAATGATTGAGCCCTGGCCAGGAGAAGGGAAATTTGGCACCTGACTTAATAGGATGCAATAGTTATCCAACTGTTGGATGCATCTGCAGTTCTCATGAGGAAGACCTTGACCCTTGGGGTGATGACTGAGTGAGGAAGAAGTTTTGTGTTGAAGCCCATGTATTTCTAACCAGCTGTGTTCTTTTCTGTGGAATAAATGTTCCTGAGTTCTAGTGCGAACATATAATCAAATTAAATATAAATAAACATTTCATCGAACGCACAGTCAAGTTTTATTTGCAAATTTATTAATGCAATCATTTTCAACAGCTTTGTGTTGTTTTAACTCTTGATTTGCAAATGAGCATCTTTGTCGTATGTGCGCTTCTGGAAGAGGCTTTCACCACTGGCTTTATGGCTTGCTTTTCTTGTTTACTCTATGTTGTAAACGAATTTTAACTACCAATATAAGTTTTAGGAATGCTATTTACATCTGAACAATGATTCAGCAACTCGAACCTATATTTTTGGCTGTGGAGTTGTCTAGTGAAAAGTTTACATGATTTTGCTGACTCTAATGGCTCAGATAAATTATACATTTATCTGTGTGAATGTTTACATTTCTTTCCTCATTGCCTAACACTTTTAGAATCCTATTCATCAATTTCAATTACCCTGATGTATTTGGACAGTCTTTCTTTTTTTTTTTTTTTAAAGGAAAAGCATAATTTCTTTATGCTACCAGATGGGTGTGTTGGCTATAAGATAAAAATCTCCAAATAGTTAACAGACCATCTGGTGTCTTGGTAGGGTTTAGTTGATTAAGTTTTTGCGTATTGATTTCTAGTCTCAGCGGAGGTAATCTTACACCCGTTGGATTTCTGCTTAAAAAAAAAAATTGTTTACATGTTGTCCTATTGTTAATCTTTTTTAAAGGACTTTCACAAAAAATATTGGTGGTAGATAGTTCCAGCTATTTATTTATGTGCTCATGCAGTTATCAGTTGACCTGTGATAGGACGTCCTCTACAGGACCAATGAGGCTAGAGGATTAGGCTTAGTTCATAGGACACATCTTTCTCTAGGACATGGTAACTGGTCCGTATGGGAATTGACCTTCACTGGATTCATTGGCAGTGAGCTTGGAGCTAAGCAGTTTCCATGCACCAACATGTTGTGAGGTTTTTGGGTGTGTGTGTTGTATTTAGCAGGTCTTTTCTTAATACTGTGGCTCTTGTGTATCTTGTACAGTGTTAAAATCTTCATGTACCCTGTCCTGTGTAAGTCATACAATAATTGAATAAATAGCATTGTAATCTTCATTTTGCAGATGCAGAGTGTGTTAGCTGTTGGCAGAGCTGAACTTCAAGTCTATTTGTGCCTAGCTATAGTTGGAATTTCTTCCATGGTGCAGCTCTGTGTTCTCTGATGGTAGGGATGCTTATAAAACTCCCACTCTGTGCCATGGACTGTGCTAGGGTTAGGGGAGCCTCAGAAGAACAAGTGTTCCCCACCTCTGGCTTCTGAAAACTTGCTTCTCTGGTAACAAAACATTTTATGTACTGTTAATAATAACTTTTCTTCTCCTCTGACTTGTATTTAGGATAGGCTTTTAGCATCTGTGTTGTGGGTGGCTGTCCTGTGTGTTGTAGAATGTTTGTTTAGCAGCATCCCTGACCTGTGCTCAGTAGATTCCACTAGCACGCCTCCCCACACCTCAGTTGGGACAACCAAAAGTGTATCTCTAGACATTGCCAGATATCTCCTGGGGGACAGCATCTCCCCGAACCGCCCGCCGCCCCCCCTTACCCCCCCGTCACACACACACTGAGAACTACTCTTCTAAAGTAACTGCCACCTATTTGTCACTGGGTAAAGAGTCAGAAACCTGTTTGGGCAGCTACAGAATTTCCTTGTCAAAGGAGGGGAGATTTACAATACAACCCAACCACCTGATCTCATGGAGGTAGAAATTATGTCAATGAGCAAATTTGTGTTCATTGTAGAATATTTAAGAATACATGCAAAATAGGGAAAAGACATATCTGGCATTTATTCATAATGGACATTGCCTCTTGTCTACGATTTCCAATAATTTTTAACATCTGCGGTCGTAATCCTCGATTAATGGACCAGTTTATTTTTCTGTTATTTTGATGTTGGACATTTAATTTTTTTCATTTTTAAATGCTTTGATTTAGTCCCCAAATACTTATTTATAACGTACTATGTGCCAAACACTCCTGTTTCAGGTACCTAGGATACAACAAGTGAATGAAACAGACGTCTGCCCTCGTGGATCTCACAGTCTAGCTCCATACTGGTAGCTAAGTCATTGCACATATCTTTGGCATCTTTGGATTTTGTTGTTGTTGTTATTGCTGGGATTCATCGTGCCCTGCTACTTTCTCATATGTGTTGTTTCCCACTCCTTCAACTTTCTTTGCTCATCTAGGCGGCCTCCTCCCAGTGTAAGGCCCAGCCACCCTCTGTGCAAGGGGAACTCTAGAACCTGCTTGCCTGTGAAGTTAGAATTAACCTTGGCTCAGACTGCTCCTAGTTTTCTTGTGAAATCAGCATGAACTGGAATCTACTAGAAACAGCATGTTTATGCTTTGTTAATGGGGAACTGTCAGGAACATGGCAGGGTAATTCAGGAATTTAATGTATTAGAGAATTGACAGAGTGGTGTCTTTCTTGTCCTGTTTTTCATAGCTGACCTCAGAAGAAGCTGAGTCCAGCATGATTGAGGCATAAAGGGGTTATGAGATAGTGTGCCATTCCTGAATCTTTTACCTTGGCGAATTACTAATATCTTTGGACCTCACTTTACTCTTGTGCCTCATAGCGTTGTTGTGGGAAGTGGATCCAATGTGTGAACAGCATTTAGCAAAGGGACTGGGGAGTGGTGGTCACTTGAGAATGGAAGCTGTTCTTGTTCCCAGCCCACCTTTGGACAGCCTTTTAAATCACTCCTTGAGTACCTGCTGTATGCCTGCTGTATGTCAGATACTTGACATACATTCTCAAGCCTTCATCGCATACTTAGGAGATATGTAGGAGGAATTCTGTCAGTTTTTGCTTTATATTTTTTGAGACGTGGTTGTTAGATGAATATACATTTATAATATATTTCTGGCCTATTGATCGTTTTATCACGAGTTCTTACTTGAATCCCTGGGCTTGCATGGTTTGACAGAGGAGGGTTCCTCCATGCTTTTTAACAGCTTATCAAGATGTGGAGCACGGTGAGTCCTCCTGCCAGTGGGGTGGTTGAGTATCTGAGTCCCATGCCGGGTCTGTATAGAGTTGGACATAGGCATGGTGCTACCTCTCAATGACAGAAGTAGATATTCTCTTTTCTTCCCCTTTTTCTCCTTATTTCATCACTGATTATTGTCTTCTCAGCATTGAACTCATTTGCAAGTTATATTTTCATTTATTTGTTGACCTGTTTGTGATCTTCCTTTATCTTGTAGATTAAGGTAAGATTGAAAGAAACTATATCTGTTTTATTGCTTCTTATATTTGTCCTCGAACAGTGCTGGCACATAATAGATGCATAAAAATATGGATTAAACAAATGTCATTGAAACATCCCAGTCAAGAAGAAATGTCAGTTGTACTCTATTTTTTCTTGAAGGCGTATTCAAGTCGATTTGCGCTAATGCATATTTGCACAGTTTGGTGTTGATAATCTTAAGGTGTTGATAATCATTTATTTTATGAAAGGGTTTCCTTTCTTTGGAGTTTCTGTTTCCTGACCATCCCTCTCCTGATGTAAAAGTTGAGGTGACACCTTAGCGAATGTAGAATTGAAATGCTTCTATATCCCCCAATATACATGTGAATAACTAAGAGATGACTAGTCCACAAAATAGGAGGTGGGCTGGCTGGATTGTGTCCAAAACTCTTGAATATTGAAAACATTTTTCTTAGTTTTTTCTCTTTATCTCCCTCCCTCTCACCCCCCGCCTCTTATGCATCTATTGCTTATTTTCTATATCTATGGGTCTGTTTCTGTTTTGTTTTATTTATTCATTTTTTTTAAAGATTCCACATAAGTGATATTTATCTTTCTCTGTCTGACTTATTTCACTTAGCATAATATCCTCTAGGTCCATCCATGTTGTCTCAAATGGCAAGATTTCATTCTTTTTAATTGCTGAATGATAATGTTCCATTGTGTGTGTATGTATATGTACGTACACACATCATCTCTTATCCATTCATCTGTCGGACATCTAGGTTGCTTCCATGGCTTGGCTATTACTAGTAATGCTGTAATGAACTTAGGGGTGTATATATCTTTTTAAATTAGTGTTTTTGTTTTCTTTGGATAAATACCCTGAGTGGACTTGCTGGGTCGTATGGCTTTATTTTTAGTTTTTTGAGGAATTTCTATTCTGTTTCTCCTTCGTTTCTTGATCTTCACTTTCTGGTATCACAACTTTTAATTTGTTTTCAATTTTTTGCTGTTGTTGACAAGGTTTTTATTTAGTCCCCAGATATTATTTACAACCCACTATATGCTAGGCACCCATATTTTAGGTACTGAAGATAGAGCAGTGAACAAAACAAATCCCTGTCCTAATGTAGCTTACATTCTAATACAGGCTTGCAGCTAAACCATTGCATATGTTTTTGATTTATTTTCTTGAGGATTCATTGTGGTCTAGTGTTTCTTGTATGTGCTGTCCCCTACCCCTCCAACTTTTTTTAGCTCAAAATGAAATCAGTTGATTAAAGATGAACACAGAAGGTTTTAAAGCAGTTATTCACAATGAGCATTTGGACTTCCCTTTTCAAAGAGTGCCATTCACATGGCTGGAGAGATCCCTGTGCTGTCTTCTTTGTCTTTAAGTTGATTAATAACACACATCAGCGGGAAAGATGCCCATGCTTTGCTTGTTGATAAGTGGGCTGCTGAGCAGCTAGAGTCCACTTGACCTGGCCTTACTGCTGTTGGTGATATGAGTGTACCCTTACTCAGCAGTTACTGTGCATCCTTGAGCACTCACACTAGGTACTCACCCAATGGACAGGCAGCTCCACAAAGAAGATGTTTGGGAAATACAAGAGTTCTAAATCCTGGAATGGGATGGAAGCAGTACCTAACTTTTAGGGGCTGCAGAACTGCCAGAATAGGAATGTTCCAGCCTGGACCAAGCAGGTACTAATGCCTGCATGTTCAGGGCTGGTCATACTGCAGCTGGACATTGTGACTCCAAATGTCCCTGATAAGAGATTGTCCCAGGAGAATGACTAGATGACGTCTCAGGAGCCAGGCACAGGGTTAGAGGAGGCAGGGTACCATCATGATTAAGAGCTTAAATTGGCCTTATAGCCAAGTGTAGGTATGGGTTCACATACTAGTTCTGACATTAACTATTTTGCGTGATGTTGGCAAAGTTGGATGACAATTTAAATTTATTTCTCTAAAATAGGGGGTCAAATGTCTGAACTGAGCCACCCACACCCCAGGTTTCTATCTCCTCTGCCCCACCCTTATCACAGTTGTGCTTTCAAATTTTGTTTTCCTTCTGTCACTTATTGCTGAAATAAGTGTTTATTTTGCTTTTTATTTCCCAAACTAGGATACTAGTTCTTTGAGAGGCAAGGATTTGAATCTTTTTTTTTTTCCTAGCACCCATCACCTAATAAAATATTTGCAGAATGAAAGAATGAGTTTGCTAGAGATTCGTGGTAGTTTTCTCATGCTCCCTGGCCCGTATTTCTTTGCTGCTTCCAGGAAAACATCATCTTCAGTAGGAATTTGGTAGATGCTTCTGTTTTAGACGTCATGGGTTCTACCCACCATGCCCTTGGCACTTAACTTCTGAGTCTGTTTTTTGGACCAAGAATGAAAAGCTTTCCGTGGCTGGCTTTGGAAGATGTCTTTGGGAATTGTTGCTGACAGCCTTCTACTCAGGGGCATGAACTCTGTTGTGTTTTCTTTTGCCACTGTCCTGTTCCCCTTTCCCCGACAGAGCCGAGGGCTTGTCGAGGGCACCTGGGAACTCCTGCTGCCTGGAGGACTTGCTGATCTCTGCTTTTCAGGGTCCTGAGCCGTGGCCCGATGAACATCAAAGACAAGATGCTGTTCATTTTGTTTTGTTTTTTTTTTAGCTCCACAACTGTCAGTTTGATTAGATGTTTTCAGGGCTGGTTATTGTAGGCATATAAGTTCTTTGTTTTTTTTTTCATAGACAAAGGCTTTGATTGTGCAAGTTCAAATAGTGCTGCTCAGCTGAGTGTCTTCTAGTTCAGTTTTTGGTAGCTCTGGACTGAGCGCTTTTTGCTTCATCGGAGGAAGAGGGTTTGATGGTGCTGTGTATACTTCTTAAAACCTTTGCAGATAGTTTCTCCAGGCAGTAAGGAGAGTCAGAAAATGGAAGCTTGGGTCCTGATTTTAAGCATTTACTACCCAAAAGAACTTTGGCAGGTATACCTTTTAAGTGTCAAGTTCCTTCTCTGTCCAAAGATTAGATCCTACGTAGTATGGCTAGTAGATTCCATTTTGAATGTCACTGGCGATTAATAGGTAGACTCTACTTAGAACACATATGCTGAGATGGGTTCTGAAGTCATGTCTGGGTCCAGTGGGAAAATGTCATGACCGACTTATTATTATTTTTGGTAACCTGTTTACATAAATCAAATGATACTATTTTTTTCATTCCTGGATATAATGTAAAGTTTCCTTTCAAAACAAGTTCACTGAATTGGAAAAACTGAGTTGATTTTTAAAATAAAGAATACATTACTGTATAGAGGGCATGTGGATATGGCAGGAACCATTAACATAGTGTGAAGGAGAATGAAATTTTGAATACATTAAGCAGATGAATGTCACCCTGCCTGACAGAATTTTTTGGTGTTTTTTAATGCAGGCGGAAGCTTGTGATTTCTATAGGCAGTGCAGGGGTGTTAAATAAAGTTTCTTCTTTGACCAGGAGGTATATCTGAACCCAAAGCCTTCCCAGGCACTCTCAGAGAGAGACCTTATGTATAGAATGTGAGCAGCAGTATAAAATATAGTGGTCAAAAGCATGGGCTCTGAAGCTGGATTGCCTAATAGTCATGTAAATAGTGAGTGGTAAAGTTATTTAACTTCCCCAAGCCTCAGTTTCCTCTTCATTAAGATGAGATACTAGTCGTACCTGCCTCATGCTATTGATAAAGAGGATTGAAGGAGTTGATGGAAAGGATGTCTCTAGTGCAGCATCCAATTCAGTACAACACAGTATCCATGTGTTGACAATAATGACAATTTTTGGACATAAGAAACCTCAAACAGTTCATTGAATAGGTTTGAATAGTCCCCTCATTTAAAGAAGGAAGTGGCTGGCCTTACTGATTGCTGAGACTACTCTATAAAGTCTGAAGTCTTCTTTTTCTTTTCATGATAGTTCCCTTTTTTTTAAAAAAAAAAAAAAAGTTATTTCTGGATGGAAGAGTAACAAATCTTGACTTTGGTGAATGTTATTTCTCTCCTAGTTTCTATATGCTCTTTCTTGTGCTTGTGTATATCTTTTTTATCTATAGGCTGCCTGAGGCAGTTTAAAATATGTAAGCATTTATGCAACTGAATATTTCTTAGAATTATGGTGTCTTTGGTGAATGACTTTCTAGCCCGAGACATTTTATCATGCTATAAAAATCAGAAACACTAGAAATTAAATAATCAGTATATTTCATGTTTGTTTCTAAATTTCTGCTCTCGTTATCCTGCAGTGGATAAAGGACTTTATTGGTTTGTAAATCATCTAGTGTTTTTTCCTTTCTATGGAATAATAATACCTGGCTTAGATGTTTATATTCTTATGTAAGGAATGCAGCTCTAGACACATGAAAACCCAGCACCTGTGAGTGAGATAGCTTTGAAATGTGATTGCGGAAAAGAGAATAATAATTTAGGAACACCAATACATCAAAAACACCAGTCTTTTACAGTTTCTTTTCAAATGTTGATAATTTAAATTAAAATAAGTACTAGACCTAATGCCTAATCGAGTTTGATTTTCATACTTTGGTGTAGCTGACCAGTTGACTAGGTCTGGTTAGAAGACCAATCAATAGAAAGAAATCAACTTTAAACTTTTCTTATAGGTCTAGATTTGTGGTTAATAAACCTGAGTTCTCCTGAAGATCTGATGTCTTCTCATCTTAGAGAGGGGTTATAAGGTAGTAGTTATCTTAAAATATGTCTACAAATTCTTTGGCACTCCTTTTTTCAAGAGTTGGAACTTAATTCTCCTTCCATTGAGTATGGGTTGGACTTAGTGACTCACTTGTAATGAAAAGGATAAGATGAAAGCGATAGTAACTTTAGAGACAGTTCCCTAAGGAGACTTGCTGCCCTGGACCATTCGCTCTGGGGGCAGTCCCCAGCCACGATGTGAGGACGCTCAGAAAGCCCCGTGGAGAGGCCTGCATGGTGAACAACTGAGACCTTCTACTACTGGAAGCCATGTGAGTGAGCTTGGAAGTACATCCTCTATCCCAAGTCACATATTCAGATGACTATAAACCAGCTGATACTTTTATGCAACCTTAGGAGAAACTCTGAGCCAGAACCACCCAGCTAAACTGATCTGGAGTTCTGACCCACAGTAACTGAGATCGTGAGTGTGTGCTACTAGAAGCCACTATGTTGTGGGATCATTTGTTACACAGTAATACATAACTAATACAAGTTTATGATGGGGGCCAGATAGATCAGAGCAACTGATCATCACTGAATCCATAAACAAATTCCTTCCCTGGGCATACCTTTGGAATGGGACCAACGATGGTGGGGACTTTGGGAAAGGCCTTTCTGGAGATAGAAAGGGAAATGTTTTGGGGTCAGATTTGGTACTTTGCATGCACAAAGAAGGTCTGTTCCAATAGCACTTTTAAAAGACCTCCCAACTAAGAGTTATTGGTGGTGACGTGGCACATATGACTGTCATTCTGCAGGAGTGCAGAGCAGGTGAACAAGGGAGGGCAGCGCAGGTGCTGTAGATGTAGAATACAGAAGTTGGCTTCTGATTCAATTTACCTCCAAGTTGAGTAGCTTATGATGTGACCCATTTACATAGTTTTCAAAACTATTGGAAAGAGCAAGGACATTGGCATTTTATTCAGGTTTGGATTTGGAATCTGGCTTTGCAAACTCTACAAAGGCTGAGATGTGTCTGTGTCAGTCACTTTCCAATGCCTGGTATCATGGAACATAGCAGGTTCTCAGTAGATTTTTGTTGAGTGAACGAATGAACATCATCATGTGATTTTGAGCCGCAATATCATGCTCTGTATAATGGGGATAAATAACCCCTCTCTTGCAAGGTTACTCTGAGGCTTGGAGATAGTGTGTTTAAAGTACATTCTAGGATGTCTGACCCTATAGGAGGTGTGAAACACATATTTCTCAGATTCCTCAGATTTAATTCTGGTCGTGTTATTTAAATTCCCTTTGCACATGCTCCTTATTGTCAAACTGATGTAACGCCCTTTTTATTTCCAAGAAGATAATGCTGCAATCGTGAGTCATAGTTATTCAGCGGGAAAGCATGTTCATGGTATTCACTTACGGGATGGCCAGTAGCAGACACCTTGATGCTGATGACCATCACTCCTTGTCTTGTAATCTTCAGTTCAAGAATGCCTCCAGATTATTTCTTGCACTGAAACTGTCTCAATAAATTGACCGAGTAGAAATCTACATATTCAGTAAAAATGATTCTATCTTTGTGTTGTAAATAATACTTATGATAGTTTGGGACTTAAAAAAAGGCATTATAGGAAGATATTGTAGGGTTCTTCTGTCTGAAAGGTTTTATGAAGTTCAACCAATTGGATGTACCCTGTTTTTGTATTAGTGTATGTGTGTGTGTGTGTGTGTGTGTGTGTGTGTGTGAGTGAGTGTGTGTGTTTTTCTTCTGGCAAATAGAGTTTTTTGATGAATCTTGATGCTACTATTAATGTGACCCGTTTAAATTGGGACTCTCATGAGGGAGCGTATTTAATATCAGATATTGTTTTGTTCTGCTTTTGTATTGCTGTGCTGTTGTTGAGGGTTAAATTCTGAAGACAGAAATGTCGTAGTAGGCAGGGATAATCTTGACCATGTGAGTTCCCACTTTTCCACCATTCAAAACCTGAGATCTGGAAGAGGTAAGAAATATATCGTTTGGCCTTCTGCATTGCTCTGTGTGTGTGTGTGTGTGTGTGTGTGTGTGTGAGACTTGAAACCCTTTATTTTTCTAAAAGTTAAATGTGCCCATGAAGTTCTTTTAGTGGGAATTTCGTATGTGAATTTGAGATATCCTGAAAACAAAATAAAATAAGATTATATTGGAAAGGACTAGAAGTCAAGCTTTACCTTATTTATTTATTTATTTTTGTCCAAAGAAAATGGCTGGTTACACTGGGAACCAGAGGTGGTTGTGTGTGTTACTTGATAAATAAAGACTGATGTTAACTTCTCCAGAATGGTGGTGGCTGTTGAGTTTGGGCAGAAAATCCTATAAAAGAGAAAGAGCTGCAGAGTATAATAAACTGCTAGGTGCTTCATAAAACCCCTGTTCCTCTTATGCTGGCTGGTCAAGATCAAGGGCGCTGCCGTGTAGCTGTGGAAGGCTCCTTCCTGGTGTGAAGGTGATGAGATTTCTCCTCTCCTGCCATCTGTCTGAATTACTTCTGGGCCTGATGAATATGGGGACTCTCTTTTGATAGCAGCTCAGAGACTTTGGATATCTGATTTTCTTAAGGTTAAACCTACCAGTTTTCATTTGCCAAATAATTTCCACTTCTGAGAAGTGTATGTGGTAAACTCGACAAGATTGTGTTTAGTTCTTTGAGGCCATGGGGCCTGGAACAGGCAGCCAGACCTCTCTCTTGTCTTTTTTGTCGTCTGTCAGTGGACAAAAGGAAAACCAGCTTTGTATGAATGTGGACTGAAATGATAAATATAGTGTACCTGGCACTTTAATGTTACTGGGTTTCTCTAAGCAAAGAAAAGTTAAGTGACTTGCCCAGAATTACCCAGCTAATAAGTGTCAGCCTGGTCTATTACTAGTCTCTAACTTCATTTTGCTGATTCTAAGACTTGATTCTCAAGACCAGGGCTTGGCAAACCAGAGCCCACAGGCAGACATCTGGCCCACTTGCTTATTTTTGTAAATCAGGTTTTCCTGGGACACAGCCATGCTGTGTTGACTTATTGTCTATGGCTGTTTTCTTGCTACAGTGGCAGAGTTGAGTGCATCATTTGAGTGGTTTCTGGCCAAGCCTAAAATATTTATTATCTGTAGTCCAGAGAGGTAGGAAAATAAAAAGAATCATAATTCCATAAACTTTCAAATACGATTTAGTTAATGTTTATCTCATACTTTGAGGGTCCAAGTATTTGCCTTATTCTCAGTGTTATGGTTGATATTTCAACATTTATAGGACACACTTGTTCCTCGGGGCATTCTCAGCAATTCTTTGTGAGAGAGGGGAAAGGAGCAGATGAAGGTAAACATATGAAAATGAGAGACGGTATGGCAGGACAGATTGAGGGACAGTTGTCAGTGAGTGTGCAATTCAGACGCTGCAGAGCTGGAAAATGAGTATGGACAGTATTGCTCTACAAAGTGGCCTTTAACTCTATACAAAAGTTGAAGATAGCATTGCATTCTTCTTTCTGCTTTCCTGTAACAGCTTAAGAATTAAAATGAACAGACCCATTTTTGTAGAAAGCAACTGGCAACATACGGGGTAGCTCATGACACAATGGCTCAAGGTTGAAGGCGGGGGAGAAATAAGTTTCTTTTGTCAAATCTAATTATGCAAAATTTACAGAAAGTATTAGAGGAAATGTGTAAGGCTTTAATTGGTTTTATGGTTTTATCGCTTTCTTAGAAAGGTTATTTTGTGAACATTACCCTCTGCTGAACATTGCAGACACTTCTTGAAGTTAAATGAGATCTTGGAGTAAAATCATAACAAATGTGACTTTGATATTTTCAAGAGATGGTATTATTTTGGGTTAAAAGCATGTTTCACTAGGCTGTCATTTATTAGGAGGATTCACTTCACCACACAAACTCCTTTTTATCTGAAATTACGATGAGCTGCAACACAAAGCCCTTTGCTCACACCTAATTCACAGGATACTTATTTACTCTATATTAAATCAATGGTGTCCTAATTTTTTGGCTCACTTATTATGTTGAACTTTCGTTAATATAGAAATGCTATATAATTATGGTTTTGCCACTAGGTAAAACTAATACTGTGCACTGCATTTTTATTATTGACATCTCTTTCTAAGTATTCGTAAGTTAAGAATACTGGCCACTTTCTAGGATTGGTTATTTAAAATTTTGATTTTAGGTAGAGAGTGGACTGAGCTTATGCAGATGAAAACAGAAAGTATGAACAGAAGTGTCTGTTTCAGGCAGAGATTTTTCACTGCCTCATGTCCTGTGGGGTTGATGGATGATTTTTGTGACTTAGAGCTTGAGATGGTATGAGTTGCTCATTGAGACCCAGCATCAGTTCAGGAGAACCAACTCCTCCAAACAGTGTGAGGATCTCGGATGCTGGTCTTTGTGTTGAGGCTGGAAGGAATGTTGAGCGTGTTCATAGTGGTGACAGAGTCACGACCTGCTGCATGCTCATGGCTTTCAGTGTCTGTAGGAGCAGTCACTCCTGTCCTTCCTTTCTGCTCTTCATAGACGTATCAACAGTTAATTACAGTTATATAGTGATTTCAGATAGAGTGTTAGTCTGTTCAAGTTTACTATGGGACCCCAATGCCTACAGTATATTGTTAAATAAGTGAACGTTTTACCTTTTTTTCCTCCTTGAAGCAAGGAATTTCCTGCTTGGAACTATATCGCCCAGGTTTATCTTAATGTTCTGAATAAGATGCATTATTTTCTGAGGTATGTGTCCTCCATGGCTACAAAAAAATCAGTTGTGCTTGAGATAAACTGGCACAAGTTGAGAAGGGGTTGTGGTTTATCTTGGCATTGCATACAACTAGTTGGGCAACAAGGAGGTGGCAGGTGGAATTGGGAGGTCCCACAGGACAGAAGGCGTGCTGTCTTTCAGTTAGTGCAGTGAGGTAGGGCTGCTCCTATGGTGGGAGAGGCAGCTTGACAGGGTGGTTAAATTGGTTAAATGTCTCTGTTCTGGAGTCCAGCTGACCTAGACTTCTGTGCAAATCCTAGCCCACTGGCTGTTTGACCTCGCACAACTTTATTCAATCCCTTTTGAGCATTAGTCTCTGTGTTAGTCCTTTTGGGCTACTATTAGAAAAAATACCATTATCTGGTGGCTTATATATAAATTTATTTCTCGCAGATCTGGAGGCCAGGAGGTCCAAGAGCAAGGTGCCGCAGATTAGGTGTCTGGTTCATAGATGATGCCTTCTCGTTGTGTTCTCATATGGTAGAAGGGAGTAATTTTGTAGTCTCTTTCATAAGGGCACTAATCCCAATTCCGACGGTTCCACCCTCTTGACATTATCACCTCCCCAAGACCTTGCTTCTTAATACCATTACCTTGGGGGTTAGAATTTCAACATAAGAATTTTGGGAGGCACAATACACGTAGACCATAGCAGTCTCCTTGTCTCTTCGATGGGGTTAAACACCTGCTTGGGAAGGTGTTAAAAACTTTAACACTGGGCCTGCTTTGTGGTAAATTCTAATTGTTAGTTTTTTTTTTTTTAAGTTGAATCTGAGTGGATTGAGTTGCATTGGGACTTAGTCTGTAGTTAGTGGCTAATGTTCAAAAACTCTGAAAAACTCAGGGTGGGGGTTGGCTTATTTTGAAATCTGGTTCTTTCTGAAAATTTCTAATTCTTCAGGCCAGCAAGTTGTCTAGATCTAAAAATGTCAGAAAATTAACTAGTTCCCAGGGTTCTCAAAATGTCACTGTGGCTTTCAGAATAACCTAAGTTATTCTTAAGAGCGCCTTGCCTAGGAGGAGTCCATTTTGTAATATCTGTTTAAATTATGTTACATAGCATTGCAAACTTGTAATCTGTATTCAAAATGGCATTATCTGCTCGTATTGGTTAGCTCCACATCTTTTTACTTGCTTATCTCTGCTTTCCATATGGTCAAACTCCAAAGTTAGACCTAGAGGAGACCCACTAACTCATTAACTTCTGCAGTATGAGATAGAAACCGCCAGAAGGGGACTAGCTTTGGGAAGCATTGTGTTTAAAATCTCTTTCGGCCTCAATGCATTTTCCTGAGTCCTGCTCAGAGGCATTCATTTGCCTTAGTGCGGGTTTCCATAACATGCAGGAAATTGTCATGGTCCAGTTTGTGCTGTTGTTTGAAAATTATTATTTAGTTCTTTGAGAAAAAATAAAGTAGAGCTACAGAAAAGACCTTCCTCAATGGCATTTTTTGTTTGCTTTGGGTCATTGAAAACCCCAGCCTTCTACCAAGTGGGCTTGTTGTATCTTGGGGGATGTGTAAAGCAGAAACATGTAAAGATGGAAGAATCAGGCCAGGTAAGGCAATCGGTTAGTTGACTTTGGTTGAGAACATGTTGATCCCCAGGCTGAAATGGGGTCCAGGGGAGACCGATGGAAGGAAAATCTTCAATATCTATGGGAAAAGACATCTCTGTGGCTTAATGATTGTGTTTGAGGTCTTAGAATTTCCCCCAGTGAGGTGTGAATGCTTTGAAGAGAAAACTTTCTTAGAGTTCCTCATATTTTGAAGTCTAAAAAATTATAAATTGTCCCTGCAAGCAAAGCTGGTTCTTTGTGCTTTCTGAAAGTAATTTAAAATTCTGTGGATTAAAAGTTTGGCCAAGGTTCTTCCTCAAATTCTGGCTTAGACTTTTTTGGCAAATAACCAAGAACCTGAATGGTCCCATAGGATGAAATACCAGATCGAGATGTTACAATATCGGGCTCCCGTTGTGATATTTCAGTTTGCAAAGTGGAGGATACTGCATTATACATGTTACTGTAATTGAGCACTGTTACTGAGTACAAACTCAGCATTAAGCATCAGACTGAGTAGAAATGTATTCGACATGTTCTTTTTAAATATGTACTCTGAATAGCACTTGGATGGACAGGAGGGTTGGAGTAAGTAGAAAGTAAATTCCTCATGTTAAGGTGTGGTAGGATCTATTAAAGAAAAAAACAAAATTGAACTCACAGATACAGAGAACAGATTGGTTGTTGCCAGAGGCCAGGGGTTGAAGGGTGGGCAAAATGGGTGAAGACAGAGAAACAGTATAAACTAATAGTTATAAAATAAGTGAGTCCTGGGGATGTAATGCACAGCATGGTGACTATAATTAATAATACTATGTTGGATATATTTGAAATTTGCTAAGAGCGTTAATCTTCATCACAAGAAAAAAACTAACCAAGTGTGGTGATGGATATTAACTAGACATATTGTAATGATCATGTTGCAATATATATATATATACACATATATATCGAATCATTATGTTGTACATCTGAATTTAATGTTAATGTGATATAATGTTATTATGTCAATTATACCCCAATTATAAGAAAAAGGAACATGTGGTTGTGCATGAGAAAAACCTAGAGCATCTCAAAGAGAGACACTGAAATGTTGACTGGAGTAGAAAGATCTGGATATTGATTTCCATCTTCCCCCTCTCTCATTTTTGGATTTTACTGTTACCTAACATATTTAAAGCCATAATGGAACTCCACAAATACCCCATTTTAAAAAAAACTGGTGCGGGGCCTAGGAGAAGAAGACTCCTTAGTTCTCCAAAAAGTGAGATCTTTGTGCTTGCCGGATTCTGTTTGATCTCGCACATGTTATTGAGCACTTGTTTGAATTGTTTGAGAATGAATTTGAAATAATTTATCTTGACCTTTTCTTATTGCAATTTTTATATCACCTTATGAGGTAGCTGGAGAATTCCTGGAATATCTTTAAACTCTGGATGGGAATTACTGTTTATAAGTTGTAAGATAGTGTCACTGGGTGATAATTCCCCTCTGTGTGAATGTCATGGTTACAGTCTGCTTTTTTGCCTCTAAAAGAACAATTATATTCAAGAAATTTCCTAGTGTGTTTAAAAACAGCTGGGTGAAAGTCATTTTAAATCCCCAAATCTAACACATTAGTTCTTTTATGCATTTAATTAAGCAGAAGTTAAAATAAATTAGAACAGAAGACATTCAGTGCTGATTGTTGAATCAACAAAGCAAGAAACAGCCTAGCATTACCCTACCACAGATGTCTGTCACTCAGCATTGGTGCCCTATAAATTTGCATCAGCTCTTAACATTTTTTGAATAATGATTTCTTTTCTAGTAAGAACTGGCACGTGATGTATAGCAAGCAGTGTTCTTTATACAAACTTTACATCTGCATGTACGTATGTGTGTGTGTACAATTTTTTTTCTCATACCTTTATGTTGTTGACTTGGATCTTTTTTTGAGGGGGGATAGGGAACTAATATAGAATAGTAAAGTTTAGGAAAATACAGAAAATAGAAAAATTACATTTAGCAGTAAATTTGAATATTTTTAGTAAAAATAACTTGAGATTGTTTCATTTTTGGTACCAAAATATTTTTAAGGACAGAGTGAGTTTGATGTAATTATTTTTTTTTTTTTCAGAAAAATTTATAAAAGCTCTTTCTTTTTTTAAGTTAAATTATTGGGATAACATTCGTTAATAACATACAAATTTCAGGTGTACAACATTATAATTCAACATCTGTATCTTTTATTGCATGCTTACCACTCAAAGTCTAGTTTCCTTCTGTTACCATATATTTGACTCCCTTTACCCATTTTGTCCTCTCTACCTGCTCATTTGTCTTTATAATGCAAGTAATGTATGATTGGTTCATTGTAGAAATAGTTGATTAAAAACACATCAACCTAAAATATACCCCTGTATGCTCATCACCCACAGACATTGCTGTTACCTTTTAGGTGTATAGACTTTTTTCTGGTGCGTACATACTTTTGGCTTTTTTAAAAAAAACAGGATTATGTTTTACAGGCAGTCTTATATCCTATTTAATAGAATATCGTGATTGATACGGTGGGGCTATAATTGAGGGGCGAGGCAAAGGTATAGCTAGTGTTTGAGCCTAAATAAGATTTAGCCTTAAATTTTGAATAGTGTTTGCTGGGTAGTATGTACACGAGGGTTCACTATACTCTTGCTTTTGAATTTTGAATTTCCCTTAATAAAATTTTTTTATATGTGTGTCATTTAATCAAACATCTTTCTAAGCCTACAAATTGACACTGGTGTAATCATTCCTAGGCATCACATGTCATGCCGTTGTGGCATGACCATATTTTGTAGAATGCTGTAATTTAACCAAGACACTATTATTGGATACCTCTGCTCTAAGTGTTTTAGACCATTCTTGCAAATGGATACAAACTTGTTTGGTCATCATCTTAAGACATTGTCGTTTAAATTTTTTTTTTCCATGATTCAACAAGGAATTTTGAATTATGATAACTGATTAAATGAGAAGTAGAAATCTTTAATTAGAAAAGTTATTAAAGTCTGTTAAAAGAGTGTGTTCTCTGAATGCTGAGTTGTAATTCAAGTGAATCGTACAGTTTCTCTCTCTCTGTCTCTCTCTCTCTCTCTCATTCTCTCTCTCTCTCTCTCTCACACACACACACACACACACACACACACACACTTTAGTCCACCAAATAATTTTTATTGCCAAATATCTTAGTGCCTCGATATATTTTCTGTTTGACACAGTTGCATTGACTCTTACGGAAATACTATTGTGTACATGGAGATTGGATAGTTCATGTCATTGGATAGTGGTCTGTCATTGTTATTCATTCATCCTAAGCTGCTGATTCCTATCCCTCCTGTTTCTCAACTGAGGGCTCTTCCAGGTCTTCCACTGGTCAGGGGGCAGTGGAGCCAGACAGAGACTGGGTAACTGTGAACACGGATCACAGTTCTTATCTGCCTCCACAGTTCATTAGATTGAGAATCTTGAGTGAGGAATATCATCTGTTCCATGAACCTCAAGTTAATTTGGGCAAGAAGAACACATTTAATGTTAATCACTACCTGGCTTATAAGAATCCGTTAATGTTAATTACTACCTCGTCCATGAGTGTATAAGTCTAGGACAGGTTCGGTACTGACACCTGCTCTCTACTTTATCTGATTGAATCTTTACCGCAGCCTTCGGAGGCAGTTTCTACCGTTCTTCCTATTTTAAAAGTGAGGAAATGAGACCTAGAGAGATAAAGTAACTTGTTGGTAAAGATCACATTGCTGGCTTTAGATTTTTGGACACTATAGTCAACCCATTGACTACCTTGGTTCGAGATCCCAATGGATCAGTGGTGAATTTTTGGTAGATGTATATTTACTTATTAATTATAACATACGCAAACGGAAAGCCCTAGATAAAGGCCTGTGATTAAAATCTGCCTATTGTTATGTGTCTAAAAGTTGCTTTTATATCCATGGATCTGTCTATATTTTACTGACTTTCCATTTTCAGTCCCTCTTGATTTGATTTGGAATCAATGAAATTTCTAATGTGCAGGGTCCCAGAGCAGTAGAGTAGCTTTCTAATTTGATATATATATATATATTTTTTAAGTTAGCAGTGTTTGGAAACTGGCAGCCTTCTTTGATGTGGGACACCTAGAGCATGAGTCAGTTATAAAGAGTGCTTGGGATTATTGGGCCGGGACTGTGAAGGAAGGGAAAGAAATGACCGGTAGAGCCTTGAGAGGTAGCTTCTGTGCGCTCTTCCTCATGAACTAAAATTTATGAAAGCTACTTGGAAACACAACATGGTGTGTGCAGAACCGGACCAGAGCCTTGATGCTGAGCAAATTCAGATGCTATATCATCATGAGATGATGGTCTAGGCCAAGTGGGAAGAAGGACTGTGGCTGGGCTATGTGGGCTTAACTCCGGCAGCTTCCAGTTGCAGTCTCGTGAGTAAGTCAAAGGCCTGGGTGTGAGTGTCCTCCCCAAGCCAAAAGGATGTAGATGATGGATGTATAATGATCGTCCTTTTGAAAGACACATGAAAACCAGCAGCTGAGGAAACCATTTGGAATACCTGAAGGGGTGGCCTCATGAATTTTTAAAAATCAAGAAAGGGATAGATGTTTATGTT
The DNA here is from genome assembly GCF_902729225.1 of Pteropus medius. Lineage (NCBI taxonomy): Eukaryota > Metazoa > Chordata > Mammalia > Chiroptera > Pteropodidae > Pteropus > Pteropus medius. The sequence goes on along the minus strand of NW_024349141.1, from coordinate 2,037,341 downwards.
GGCCCAGGAAAGAAATGGCCAACGTGTGTTTTAAAACGTCTGCTTAGTGGTCTAGTCTTTACAAATAATATTGCATGTGAACACGGAGAGGGCGTCAAGAACAGGGAGGAGCAGGTGGGCTTGGAATTGCTAGGTACAACCTGTCGGTATTTCCCTTCATCCCCTTTCTTGTTTCAAAAGAAGTGCAGTCCATCGTAGCTTTTCCCTCTGTCTTTATATCTTGACCTCTCTAGCTTGAAACGTCACTTGGCAGGATGGTCACCTCTCTGATGAACGGAGTTTACTGACTGAGAACCCAAAGTGAATTTCCCATCCTGCCTTCCAGGTTTCCCAGCGTGGCATCCACCTTTCTAGGAAAGAACCACCTCAGCTATTTCACAATCCTAATATAACCATGTCCTGTTTCGATAACTATTAAAAATAACCCCAAACCTGTCCATTTTCTATTTGTTGATTGACCGCAACTTTCTTTTTGTTCTTTAAAAGTTTTTTTAGAGAAAAAGTGTTTTTAATACCCAATACACTTTTCATTGCATCCCCACCCCTGAATTTTGGGATGCCTATGAATGCCCACCCCTCCTAAGGATCTCTGTATTAGATCATTTTTTTTTAAAATTTTTTTCTTAAACTTTTCTGGAGTAGGGGTTTTTGTTTTTATTTTTCTTAAGTGAAGACGGTCATACCTAATAAGTTTATTTGAAGAAGAGGAGAGAATATTCACATGGAACCATCCTGATGTAATTGGAGAGACTGATGGAAACACTGCAAGACTGTCCCATAGTCAAACTGGGTAGTTTGGAAAGCTTGCTGCCTGAGATTTGGATGTATATACAAAGTCCCAAATGGTACATTAATTGATTTCGATTATATGATTCCAAAGCATGAGCATTTCAAACTGTTTTCAAACTAATGGCTGCCACATTTGGCAACGAGCCCAACTACACACTGGGTTCATTTTAAAAGGAAATCTTGACAGCTCATCAGGAGGACAGAATGCATGCTAGGTTTTTGAGTAGTTGCTCAGTTTCAGAGGAGGTTGTATCATTTTTTTCTTAAAAGGTACCAGAAATTTAGCACCCCTACCACTAGCCAGGCCCCTGTGACACTGGTAAGCACTTGAAAAACCTTAACAGTATGGTCTCAAGGTCTCCTCATTAGATTCCAGCTAATAAAACCTCCAGTGATTAGAGGGTTCACAAGGTTTAATGAAATTCTATGGGAAGTTAAGGATGATCCCCAGGAGAAGTAAAATCCCTGAGACCTTGCCCCCTTCAGTTTGTCCCACTTTTCCTTAACTGCCCCGCTACTGGAACATTTTTTTCTTTCTCAATTTCGATTGTCCCCTTAAGCGATTTACTAATTAGACATTAAAATTTCCCAGCCTTTCAATCCCAAGGCAAAACTGATGAGCACAGCAAACCAAAGCAGTTGGGTTAGAAAAGATCAAAGACAGACTTGTAGAGATTCGAAGCTGGAGTCAACGCTGGTAACCCAAGTAGGATGACCGTATGTCCTGTTAATGCCAGTTTGTCCTAGCGTAATGATTAACGGTGCCGCCCCTTCACTCTCAAAAGTGTCCTGTTTTAGATAGTTAATTATGAGGACACCATAGGAATGAGTGAGTGGTGGTGAGTGAAACAGAGTGGGTAGGGATGGGGGGGTGGGTGGGCCTTGATCTCAGTGGGTGGTTGGCTATCTGACCCACCAGCAGTGCCTTGGGTGAGTGTACACCCGCTATTGCCAAAAATGAGTCTCGAGAGAAGCCAGAGATGTGGATTTTTAGGTGAATGTCCCAATTTTAAAATGTTGGCTATTACTCAGCTTTATAATGAATACTGTGAAGGCAGGCAGAATATGTAGGTGATCTGTTGGTTGCTTTTGAAAGAATTTCTTTATTATTTAAAAAAAACCACAACTGATAAAAGGGGTTGGAGAGTAGCAAGACACGATGATACCAGCCTCTGGTATGGGCCGTGGGGATATATTGTGAGCAAACCTTTCCTGTGGCTATTCTGATCATAAAGTTCCAGTATAGTTTGCTGGGTGGGGATGACTAGGGGTAGATGATGCAACAGAATAACTATTGGTATCCGGTTGATGTTTGGTGTCTACACTGTAGCTTTCTGGGTGATGGAAATCTGTACGTGATATATGTCAGTTGCACCATGGGATGTGCTTAATGGGAAATAAGAGTGGTATAGAAATTACTTTCAAATGCGGTCGTGGCTTCTAGGTCATGGATTTTTGTTCCTTTCCACAACTAGTTTAGATGAATAGCTTTGGTTTTGAGTCAGATTGAGTTAATATTATATCTTTATGTTCTCCTGAAAAAATGTAATAATGTCCAAGCTTCCCTTGGAGCCATTTTTGTGTCTGTGAAATAGGCAATTTAAGGTCCATCCCATCCTAAAAGCTTTTAGCCTGTGAAAAGCTGCTTTTCTTGCTTTTAAAACATTCACTCTGTGTTTAGAATAAATGGCATTCCTGGATCTGTTAAATAGGCAGTTAATAATGCTATAGAAGCTGCCCATTGTACAACCAACCATAAAACTTGCTCAGAGGGCAGGACATGTATTGGAATATTCTGTAGTGATCAAATGCTGAAACATTACAGTCAACTGTGACCCTGTAATCTGCATTCTTAATTGCAGTCCTCATTTACAATGGAGTATTGATCTGCTTTGTAGTTTGTCCTGAAGGTTGACTGGATCTGGGTAATCTATTCCTGTCAGGCTGCCTGCTAGGACCAGCTTGAATTTAGTTCTTTTGAGGAAGCATGGTTACAGGGAGAAGTCTAGGATGTGTGTTTCACCTTGTAGTTTCCAATATATGCTTCACCTTGTAGTTTCCAGTATATGCTTCATTCTGGGAGGATGGTTTTTCATTCTTCTTTTATAAAAGGTGGATTAGAAGGACTCACACCCCGTCGAGTTTTTATGAGGTTTAAATGAGATAATTCATGTAAAATGCTTGTTGAGAACATAGTAAGTACCAAATAAATGATAGCTCTTATGATTTTTTCCTACTCTTTATTTAAAATTTTTAAATATCTTCAGTTTTGGATTAGTAATCTTGTTGACCATTGAGGAGAGTCGATAAAAGCTGTTGGCTTCATTTTCTTGATTAGTGTAAAGTGAGCTAGTAATGAAAACAAATGGCAAAGAAATTTTTGGGATGCTTGGTGAAATTCAAATATGATCTGTTAATTTGATCATATTACAGCAATGTTAAATTTCCCGAATTTGATAATACACTATGGTTATGTAAAAGAATATCCTTGTTCTTAAGAAGTTTGCTTAAGTATTTGGGGCGGAAGGGGCATAATGCCTGCAACTTAGTCTCACATGGTTGAGGAAAAAATATGTGTATAGAGAATTATAAAGCAAATATGACTAAATGGTGACAGTGATGAATATGGGTGAAAGATATATAGGAATTCTTTGTACTATTTAACATATATATTTTTTTTATAAGGGGGCTGGTGAGAAAAACATGTAGGTGGTAGATGTTCTGTACTTATTCTCCAGGTAAACTACCGGTTCAGTTCTCTTAGTGCTTCTCATCAAAAGGTGGATAGATTTCTCTCCATCAGAGAGTTGCCCCATCCTTCTCTCCTTTCCCAGCCTCCAATTCTTGATTGCTTGGTCTGATTATTTGAAAAGAGGAACTTCTTTGCTCAGCAGTTAATGCTCCTGCTGTTTCACTTCCAACTCCCAGTCATAATCCTTTGTTCATGACATTATAATCATCACCACAAGTGGCTAATTGTGATGTCACAAACGGAGGATTATGACTCTTATGAGGGATAAACAGCAGGGGTGGATTAATTTCTAAGCAACGAAAGAAGATTCTGTTTGGTGCAAATGCCCCAGGGTAATAAAATTTAAAACCGAAAAAAGGCAAGAGGAAGACAAAACTGAACATATGTGATCTGTTAGCCAAATTGTCTTTAAGTGGAACGCTTTTTTTTCTCTCTTCTTTACTTAATTTTCCATGTGGCAGGAATAGCTCCTCTATGACAGTTAAATGGATTTGTTTTTAGGTCTAACAAAGCTCAAGGTGTCTTGCTGACTAATTACAGGGATGGCACACCTGGGCTGAAGAGTGAATCATTACGGAGCCATCGGGTGGTTTTATTTCCCGTAAAGTTGAATTGCTCTTTGCAATTTGCAGTCAGCATTGCAAAAGTCAGGCTCTAAAGATCAGCACAATGGCTGCAGACAGCTGGGCTGATAATTGACAGCAGCCCAACCTGGAAACCCTGGGCAAGGCCATGGCAGAATGAGAATGGCATCAGTTGCTCAGGCCGAAGACAATTTTCTGAATGGGTTATATGCAAATGAAGCAGTGGTAACAGCTGTTGCTATGGATTGGCTTAGAATTAGTAGTCAATTCTCCGTGGAACTATAATTTTCAATTCTATGTCGAGGATATATTTTTTTCCCCCTTTTAGGAAATGTGTGGTTCCCATACTATTTGGTTAACCAGATATCCAAATCCTCCTCTGCAAATGACACTTAACAGCTCCTTTATCCTTGGGGTTATTTGGCTGTCTCAGGAGTACTTTTGAATTTGTGGCCTTTTCTAAAACCATGGTTTCAGTAGCCAAACTAAACTGGAAATCCCTCTGAATTGTTTTCCTTTTCATAGGACATAGTGTTCCCTTCTCCCATCTGTTATATTTAGTTCTCACAAGTCGTGCCGGTGCAGCCCTCTCTGGACTTAACCCTAACTTCAATTTTGGAAGCCTTCTTGAAAAACATCGGTGAAAGACATGAGGCTACAGTTTGGCATTAGGCAAAGAGCAAATAAGCCCACATTTTAAAAACACGGTAAATTTAGTTATAAAAGAGACTTCCCATTTGAGTCTAGGCATTTAATAATAGCCTTTATGCACAAAGTAGAAATTACGTGATTATTATCTTGGAGCCGTGATTAGAATGTGTTGCTATATTGGTAACATTTAGAAATGTGTAACTTCATTTGTGGTTCGGATAAAGCAGCTCTGCGGTACCAGCAAGCAGGACGTAACATGGCCTTGTAGTTAGTTGCACACTAGTTTGAGGTTCCCTGGAGACAAAACAGCTCATGCCTCCATTTGCCGCTATTTTCTCCTTTGTTTCCGGAAGTGAACAGAGATGTTTTCTGTGTTTTTCAGAGTAGCTCAAGCAAAAAGTGTGCTCTCTGGGTTGCGAGGCAATCACAGTGTCTCCTGTTTCACACCTGGGTGTGTGTGTGGTGGCGGGGGCGGGGGCGTGTTTTACCTGCTGTTTCCTGGTTAGTACACTAGTACACTGGCTAGCTCTTCTGCAGGATGTGTTGTCTGGATGCATGTATTTGCCTCTGTCTGTTCTTTCAGGAGTGGTCAGCTGTTCTTCAAAAGTGAGTGTACATTTTGTTTTTCCTTTGAGTGCCTCGATTGTAACATTTAAGGCCCTACAGAAATGTGGTCATTTTAATGTGGGTTTTCTCTGAGTCAGTATTTGCCACATGCCAGTCATACTGGGAGGAACACAGAGAACATGTACCAAGCCCAGAGGGGTGCTCTCAGCATGTGACAGGACCTCCCGAACTTGGTGTGGTTGGTAGGGTGGCAAGTCTCACCCAAGTGCTGTGGGAAATAGTAAAAGACATAAAATTGGTGGCCTTTGATCCTGGGGCATTTACATCTTCTTTTGGGAGCCAAATTTAGGCCACGTGAAATCACTTAGAACAGTTCAAAATCAAGGGTCAAGGAATGTGGATTAATACAGATGAAAGCTTACCTATAAGATTCCAAGAGACTAGGAGATTCAAGTTTTGTAGTTTATTGGAGAAGGTTTCCTGGAGTAGTTGAGTTTGGGTTCCAGGTTCTGAAAGAATCAATATAGGGCGGTGAACATGATGTGTGATAATCAGAGGCACTTGGCTATTAATTCCTTTCCTTGCCATTGACTGACCTTGGAACCAGTTATTTAACCTAAGTCTAGTCTCTTGGAGATGATATCTGTTTTTCTCTCTCCCTCTGCCTCCTCTCCTTTAAATATGACTATCCACCTATCGCATAAGGTAACAGTTAGGAAGACTAAATAGGACAGTGCCTGTGAAGAGTTGTGTACTTACTGAGAATTTGGAATTAACCAGTGGAGGCAGAAAGTGTGCAAGACAGGGAAGGTGGTAGATACAAACAGGAGCGCTGATGGAGAAGAGTTACACTAGGCCCTGTTGTGGAGGGCAGGTTAAGTTGTTTAGTAAAGAAGGTCTGATGAGGGAAGTGACGAGTGTTTCGTTAGGGTTAAGAGTGCCCTTTGTGATCCCGAAAGGGTACCCTATCCGTGTCGGTTCAGGGGTGCAGATGTCAAGTTAGAAGTACAAGGAGTTTGTTGAGGGTTGATGCCTGTGATAGGTAAAGCAGGATGAGGCAGGACTGGACAGGGAGAACCTCAGAGTATGCTGCAGGTCTGATGCAGGTCCGTTCTTATTTTATATCTTGTTTATTTCCTTCACAGCATTTTATAAAAAGATGTGTATACCTTAGCTCCCCCACCAGCGCGTGGGCCTTGCCTAATTGGCTGCCAACACACCAGCGGGCCAGAGGAGGGCATTTCATAGAAGCCCAGCTTACAGGTGTCAGGTCTCTTATTGCCATGACCTCCTATTTGGCCTGGGAAAGATTACTTACCTCTTGTGGGCTTGTGATTGGGAATGCGGACATTGCGAATGTTTGCTGAATATTCATGGGGCTGTGCCATTGTGGTTATTATCTCAGTTAATACCTCTGCATTCTGGCATGCGGACGGACTAGCTTGTTTTTGTTCAGTAGAAGAATGCATGCATGCAGTCCACTTTAAGGATGAGGAAACTGAGCTTTAGAGAACTTAGATGTTAAGACTGTCCAGGGCCACTCAGTTCAGGAGTGACAGAAATGGGACGTCAGCTTTTCAGCTGACTAAGCCTATAATCTTAATTGTTTTGCTACCATGAGGCAGATAGAGGGGGAGCTAGGGATCCAGTGGAAGAAGGATTTGGCCCACACCAGCCCCCTGATACCTCCCATTATTTAAGGTACCAGTGTTAATGGCCTTTTAGAATTGGTCTGTGCTGTAAATATTTGGTGAGGCTATGGGGAATTGTTTATTTTAGTCATCACTCTTGAGGACTTGAAATTGGTACAACTTATGTGAAAGTATTAGGCTGTGTGTCACAGTTTTGCATGTGTATACCCTTTGATCCTGCAGCGCCATCCTCAGGTCCCTGTGAACTTCCGCAAGTGCGGAATGACTTATGTCAGGGCTGTTCATTACAGCAGTGTTTGGATTTGGGAAGGATCGGAAACAATCTGATGGCCTGATGGTTTCAGAAGGAGGTGAGAGAAGATGTAATTTTCACTGTCCACCTTCTATACCTTTGCACGTATTAGCAGTTCAGAAAATTCAATAAAGTAATCCCCTCAAACCAACTAACCAAAAATGAATTACAAGTTGGCCATTAGGAGCAGGAAGAAGAGATCATATAAAGTTTACTAGTTAGACAATACCTACATTGAAATAAAATATCTGTTTATTTCTTGTTGAGAAGAAAACACCAAGGAAATAGTCACTAATTTGGAGGAAATGTTGGAAATAGTTTGACTTGAAAATCTTATTATCTGGCTTATCTAGAATTTGCTATAGGGGCCTTCAGTGGCACCTCAGATTGGTACTTAGCTACTCCCCAGGGCACCTACAAACCCAGATTTGCGGTAGAGGGCACATGTGCTCTCTGTGTTAGCTCTGTTCAGGGTGACAGCCAACATTTATTTATGTAACGAGATTAATGATTCTTGTGGGCAGTGCAGTGGAGTCCACCGTCCAGATGTATTCATCAAGGTCTTTAGTGGACTCTGGAGCTGGACATCAGGAGACCTGGCCTGACCTGACTAAATGTGGCTCTGGGACCCTTTTGGAAGCTACTGGTCAGATGTTCCTTTCTTCTCTCAAACAAAGTGATTGCAGTGGAAAGAAAATGAAACTGTTAACTGTCATATTTATACAAAAATCTGAAAAAGAATGAGAAGTTAGGAAAGCGTGAATTATTTCTTAAGTAGGATTTTGTAGCTTCTTCGGTCATAGAAATCTTTTTATTAACACATTAGACAAATTCTTTATAGGCCAAATTGCATTCACTTAGAGAAACATTTGCGGGGGTGGCATATAATATGCAACAATACCTGCTCCTTTTCGGGAATCAATTTGTTAAATAGCCCTCAAAATGTGACAGCTTCATGGTAAGATTACGACTTTTCTTTTTGTTTGTTTCTGTGTCTGTTAAAGGGCTAGCAGAACGAGACAGTTTAAATCACATGCCATTATGTCGATAGGGGTGTGGGAAACTCGGAAGAGCTTCCAGAAGTGGACTTGGGTACCACCAGGCTTTTGCAAGCAGCTTCTTGGCACAGCTCCTTCGTAATTATATGGTTTAGCGCTATGCCCACTGAGCCCCTTCTTCTAAGGGTGTCTGACCTTCCTGAGCGGTGGCTGACATCCCCTTCTCTACTTTGGCCTATTGAAGTGGTTGTCAGGGAAGGTGTGTTGCCAGGTAGGGATGTTGTCTCCAGAGAGAGAGGCCTCCCCTGGAGTAATCCTTGTTTCCAGCCAGATTTATATTATTTATGGGGGATTAGGCAGGGACCAGGATATAGACCACTGTTGCCCTGGAAAACTGTTTTCTGTCCTCAAGCCAAAAAAAAAAACCTGTGTGCTGACCATCCTAGGAAGCAGATTCCCAAGTGGCAGTCAAGACTCTGTATCTAGGCATTTGTCATCCCAGCTGGGGATCTTTGAGGAATTAGAGCTAGATAAAGCATGAGCTCATCACAGGCCCTCTTTCCTGGTCTGTGTCTTTCTAGAGACTCAGAGGCCACCAGCTGAGGAAGCTAGTCTTGAGCTTTGTCGGTGATTAGCTGCACCGCGGGTAGGCTCTTAGCATTTCCCTGGTCCGGGAGCTCTTTGGTGGACTGGAGCGGTCTAATCTGGCTCCTCACTGAGCGGGATGTGGCAACTCTGAGCAAAAGAAAGGAGCCTATGTCCATCCTCCCCCCTTGAATGTTTTTTATACCAAATGATTTAACGCTTGTGAGCAAAATTCCGTTGTTACTGCCCTCGTCAGCTACTACTTTAAATTCCATGTCCTTTTCCTGTTTCTGGGTCATTGTCTGGTATATGGTAACCATTGCCACATCTAGCTTTCCTTTTCTAGGTTATCTTGTGTAAGGCTTGTCAGCGGCAGGATCTTAGATAAGCTTGGTGTGCCTTGACTTGCCTGCTGAATTTGTGGACTGTCCAGCCTCTCTTCTCAGTGCATCAGAGACACTATCCTAACTTGTCTGGTGTAAACTTTCACTTTACGGAGAGCGCCAGAGGTTGAAGTTTGGCCTTGGACCTGCAGTTAGTTAAGGAGTTTAGTGCTGGAGAATCAGATCTTCCTTAGCCCAGGCATCCTGACTTCTGTTTGAGGACTCCTTTTACCATAGTAATCCATCACTCTGGGTTTTATTTCTAGGAATAAAAATTATATTTACCATTTGCCTAAGGAGAACATTTTACAATTTATATTTGGGACTGACAGAGATCCCTGATGCCAGCCAGAAGTGATTTGGTGATCGGAATCACTTATTTGGGGCAAAGATTCATATAACTGCTCCCCTGTTGTCACCTGTAATAAAGAGTTGAAACTATATATATACATTTACAGAGGTGTACACCCATGATTGTATGTTTATTGGATTTACAAAAACTCTAGGATTTTCGACAAGACTAGATGCATAATTTTGATGGTTTGACTTAAAATGCAGACTGTGGAAAATCACTTTGGTGGGGGCCTTGGGACAGCACCTCAAATAAAATAGGTAATCATCCTCTTCTAGGGCAGCTGGAGCTGAGCGAGACAAAGCGTGAGGCTGATGTGGCTGTCCAGCTGGGAAGACCTAATCTGTTACCGGATGCTAAGCACTATGGTGTGCTTGGAAATTTGTACACCAAAGCTGAAGCAGCAGGGACAAATGTGAATTGCAGGCACTGATTTGTATCAGATCTGCATCTCTCAGGGACATTTCTATGTAGTGCAGGTGAAAGTAGCGTCAGAAATTCTAGTCTTTCTTTTTATCGATGGTGAATAATTTTCTCAAGAAATGGAGGAGAACAAATTGGTATGAATAATCATAATGATGACAAAATAGAAGTCTGTCTCATTTTAGAGTGTGCTTATTCCATCAGACAAATTGAGGAATGAACCAGCTTTGTTTTATCTTATACTGGAAGCGTTTTGGGAATCTCAGTTTGTGTCTGAAAATTCTCCAGCCACTAAGCTTTAGTAGAGTTAGAAACTGTTCCTCTCAAGTGCCTTGGAGTGAAAGCCCATCAGTGGAAGGACTGTCCGTCAGGCAAAGGGGCAAACCTTTCAGCAAGTCTCATTGTTCTTCCCATACTACTGTTCAGCTTCCATTTTTTCTCCTTCCTCTGGGTTCTGTCCAAGCCCTCCCCTGGATTAGGTGATGAGAGAGAGCTTTGCCAGACTTCGTTCTGGCATTATCTCCAGGCAGTGGACCTCACTTGTTGTGACAACTTCACCCGCTCTCATTGTGCAGAGCAGATGGCTTAGAATGCAAACAACAGTGATTCTCAGTGGTCGCTATCACTTCTTGGAAGTGCAGGGGCTTTCTGGTTCTTCAAGGCCACCAAACCCAAGACGAGAGAGAGTGTGAGATGGCAGAGACCCATTCAGGGGCAGAGTCAGATCCCTTTCTGAGTGTTTGTTTCAGGGTAACCTGTTAACTAAGTCTCTACGGGACAAAAGGCAAATACTTAATTGTCTCCATGCTTGATGGTGACATGTGTTATCTACAACATCTGTTTCAGGTCCCTGTCTGCCTTGTTTTCCATCTCTTTGACAGCTGATACATGCAAAATAGAGGCAATGTGCCAAAGAGTCGAAGGCAGGTTGAACAGACACGCACAAAATCAGGAAAAGCCTGGAATCCTAAACCCCTCAATGTGTTTTTACCCTGAAGATCCGTCAAGGGATAAATTCATCCTCCTTCTCCATCATCACACATTAAGGCCAGCATTGTGCCATTTACAGATTCCACATCCTACGAAAAAACCATTCAGGATGGTTTCTGGTAGTTGACTCCTGTTCTCTTTGACGTGCCCTCCTAACTATTTGACCAGAACAGAGCTCTTTGAATAACAGCAATCTTCTGTTGGCCTTTTGAGTTGGTGTCAGGCTTTTGCTAGAGAGTGTGTTTTTACTTTTTATTTTTTTTCCCAAGGAAATTAATAGAATAATACACTCAATGCCAGGCAGTTTTAGATCTCAGCGCTGTTTTCCTTGAAAGACACATTAGATTTTCTTTACATCTCTCAGATGAAAATGATGGAGTTTTGGAGAGAATTGCTGTGTTTTTACATAGGTAATATAAAATCATATTATCTGTCAATAGAGAAATGGTTAAGTAAAAAATGGCACAGCAAAAATGTGGACTATTAGGTCTCCTCAAATGACATAAATCTATGTATATCGATATGAAAAAATGTTCACTATATTGTTGGATGGTAAAAGCAAGTTGCGAGCAATATGGAGTGCGATCCTATTTGTGTTTTTGAAAGAAGTGTAAGGACCAGTCTATTAGGTATGTGTATTTCTGTGACTGTATGAGTATTCACTTAGAAAAATGACAAAAAAGCTTTAAACAAAACTATGTTTCCTCAGAGACGTGAAGCAGTATTAGGTGGAAGAGGACAAAGGGTGACTATCGTGTTTCATTTGGACCTATGCGTTGTCCTATTCTCGTATGAGGAGCATGTGTTTGTATGTTAAAAATTCTGGAAAATATCCCGACAAGATTAGTGCAGACAGTGCTTTGCCTGAGGTCACCATTGGGGTCCCACCAAGAGCAGATATAACATTGAATGTTTCAATAAAATTTTAATATTAGGAGGGCAAATAGGGTTTTCCTAAGAGCTGGTAGGTTTAGTGGAGTCACATTAAGAGGACTTAGGTTGAACCCTGACGCATAACTTATCGATGGGGGCATGGACAGGGGATGTTACATTATACACAAGTTGAAGATAAATAGATTTTAGGTTATGGACAGGACACAAGGTATAAAGAATGAACATTTCATGCTGTATTTACTTTTATTATTCTTTTGTACATTCCAGTGCTAAACTGTGAATAATATATGATAAGTAATGACTTTTCTTCTACTACCATGTGTCTTCTCCTCTTTGAGGATTCAGCTGCGCCTTAGTATGTGTGGTGCCAGTTAATGGTATGATGAAAAGTTTTGCACCTAAGTTTCAGATAACATTTTTAAAAATTTGAAACATAGAAATTGGCAATTTATAGGACATGGAGTAGAGATGTACATAGTGACAGCCCAGTGTTCAAGTCTCCATTATACAACACAGTAGTAATACATCTTTGTATTAAACTTTCAGCTAGGGATATTCAGCTATTTAGCTGTAAAATGTGAATAACAAAAGTACTTGGCTCCATACAATTAATGTGAGTATTAAGTGAAAGAGTGTACAAAAATAACCTAGCTACAGTTTGTGGCACATGTTGTTTGATAGCTATTACCTGCTGTTACTACATATTATACTGTGGAAGTGATCAGAAGTGAAAAATTCATGCAAAAGTTAGCTACTTCTATGTAAGCACATAGGAAACTTTTTAGTATGTTGTACATTTTATTCATGTACTTCTCAGCCTTATTATTAACCGTTGTTTTTATAGCAATTGAATATGATGTAAAACCAAGACATTTTATTAATTGGTTGCTATTCCTTGGAACAAAAATGAAAAAAAGATTAACAATGGGAGAATATTAAAAATGCAGTTTTCCCATTTATTACATCAGACAATTTAGTTTTATGGAGAAGTAGGCATAATAACATCCAACTATTTAGCAAGATGTATAAATGTTTAACAGATGAGAAATTTTGAATTTAATACCTGTCTAAAACTTCTTAGAATAAATGATTTTTATGTTTCCATTAGGTTTTATGATGGGAAAAATATATTTTATGTTAGAAAATATTCAAATGCTTCTACTTATTATCTAGGAGATGTTTTTAAATTTGGCGCTCGCTCACGCACGCTCTCTCTCTCTTTATATATATATTTGCTAATATACTCTGAACTCTTATGGTAAATGCCCAGATAATCTGTTCTGACTAAACCATTATGATCTCGTAGATTCGGCAGACATTTTCTGCCCATTAGGTGGCTGGAGTTGGGTGCTAATGAGCACTGAAAGATGATTGAGTCCTTGCTCTAGAAAAGTATGCTCAAATACTCCAATAAAAGAGACAAAACTATAATCTGCTACAGAACAAAGGTATTAAAGGTATGTGTGTTGGGGGATGGGGAGGGAGAAGATGCAACAAAATCTGACACTAAGTGGTGTTTGAATAGAGTAGGGAATGACCCAGTTGGTGGGTTAGGTGCACGGATGAGTAGGAAACTAACCTGAGAACTAGTCTGAGGTGGAGATAACTGGAGTCCTGTGGTTTCTTCAATGGAGAAAGAGCTTTTCTGGCTTTGCCAGTGTAGGGCAGCCAGCAGTAAGGTTTTTATATATCTTTTTTTCCTGGCGATCCCTTGGAAAGTTAGCATGTTTTTCATGTTTCAGTCAGGTAATGGTTGATCCTGTACTCAGACCTGGGTTTGAATGCTGCCTGATCCACTGAGATAGCCTTGTAATCTACAAGTCCCTTAAACTTTGAGCTTAAAATTTTTCCTCTATATAATGAAGACGATGATAGGGTCACCTTCAGGGATTACTGAGAAGATTGATTCAATTTATGTAAAGTGCTCATGGCACAGTGTCTGGCTCATGAGAGATGCTCAGTTAAGATTGGTCATTATCATCATCATTCTCATTTTATATAAAGGGGAAGATAGTGAATATTTTAGGCTTTGCAGGTCCATGCTGTCTCTGTCACAGCTTACTCAACTCTGCCCTTATATAGCAGGAAAGCAGCCATAGATGACATATAAATGAGTGGGTGTGACTGTGTTCTAGTAAAATTTTATTGATAAAAAATAAAAACAGGGTGGATTTGGCTCATATGCAATGTGTAAACACGTTAGCTGTGTGCCAGTAAAACCTTGCTTATAAAACCAGGCAGGTTGGATTTGGCCCATGGGATGTAACCTGCTGATCTTTTCTCTATAGTAGTGGTTCTCAAAGCTTTTAATCTCAGGTCTCCTTTACATTCTTAAAAATTAAGGAGGATGCCTAAGAGCTTTTGTTTGTGTGGGTTATATCTGTTGATACTTCCGCTATTAAAATTTTAAACGGAGATATTTAAAAACTATTGGTTAATTAAAAATAACAATAATAAAACATAGCATGCTAACATAACACTTTAATGAAAAGTAACTTTTTCCAAAACAAGAAATGTTAGTGGGAAGAGTGGTATTGCAAATCTCTTTAATGTCTGGTTCAACAGAAAACAGCTAGATTTTCATAACTGCTTTTCATTCAGTCTGTTGTGATGTTCCAAATCATGTAGTTTCAAGGAAACTCCCACTCCATCTCTTGAAAGTATCCAGGTGTCCTTGGGCCATACTTTGAGAATTGCTGCTCTGTAGACATCATGAAGGGAAATTAGGTTAGGTATTGCCTTATAAATGCCAGCCGCTTTTACCTACCATTTCCAACTTCCTTTGTCATCTTATTCCAAGCTAAAAGTGACAGTCGCCATGTTTTCCTTTCCCGCTGCTGCAGAAGGCATATTTAGTTGTGTGGTAGGAGTTTATGAAAGCCGGTTTGCTTTACTTTCTGAAATGATTGTCACCTTAGCTTAAATTGTCTGCCACTGCATGACAATAGAGTTTTACTACAGCAGAGAAATAAAAGCCAGGCAATAGTCTGAATTCATTGGAGTAAAGAACAAAAGAAAGGAGCTTCTGAAGAGGAAACTGCCTCTGATGACAAAGAAGCCTAAAAGAATGATTTGCACAAAACTGAAACACTTGAAGAGCTCCTAGAAAATAAGGTTAAGTATAAAAAAAAAAAGACTCAACCTTAGCATGGCTACTTTTGAAATGATTTTTCAGGATTTTCAAAAACAAGTGTTCCATACATCAGTGTTGAGGGCCCTTGAACTCTAGGGCAAAGATAGCTGGAACTTTGGATTCTTTTAGGGGACAGTGTCTCTGTGGTCCTCTTGCAATTTATCCTTATTTCATAAACGGGTGGCTCTGGAAACCTTGGGAGTTTTCATACCCAATATGTCCTTATTCCTTTGTGCACTCTCTGCCCGCCCGAGGATTTCCATATGCTACAAAGACTTGACTTTACAACCAAGAAATAAATTGAGTCATGTATTGCTAAAACCATAGTGTGAAGTCCTAATAAAAATCTATATATGTGAGATTTTCCTCATAAAGAAAGGCAAAATCACTTCATCCAGATCTGTTTTGTTCATAGATGCCTGTGAGTAAATAGATTGGAATATAAAACTGCAAATAAACTGAGAATATTCAACAGCAAGATTTCTTGTAGCCTTGACTAGATAGGAATGAATATTAACGTAATTCAGCACAGTGCTAAAAGCTTGTACCTAATTGCCTTTTCTTTATATTTAGCTTAACTTTAAGGGAAATTGATAACTAAATTGGGCTCAGTGAATTCCCCGGTTGCCTTCTTTTATTACTCATTATAACATATTTCTGTTTAATTTACCTCTTATAGCAGTGATAACTTTGGTGAGGATGTGACTATGTATTTGGAAGATGGTGAAGTGAACGTGATTGCCTTTGGAAGTTGAACTCTGGGGCTTCTAAAAATAAGAAGACAGCAAAACAGTCTTACCTTGTTCTAGAACGTTCAGTTTGGGTTTTCTCTTCTGAGTGTAGAAGGATAAATAATCCCTCATTTTCTCAGACTTATGTTCTTGTGTGTCGCTTTCATTCTGTACATACTCCTCTTCCTCAGTCACTATGTATGTTACTTGTCTTCCTTCTTGCCTCTGTGGATCTGAAACAGTATGCATCTGTACTGCACAGGAAATACGTGTAAAACATCCTAACTACTCTGATAAAAACAAACGCGTCTCCCTATCATTAAAGCTGCATCTCTGCAGGCTTTGCCTCCATGCAGGTCAAAATGCCCTGCCACATAAGGAGCTCCTGTAATTAGCAGCCAAGTGAAAACAGTCTGGAAGGGTAAGGCTCCTGATTTTCTGAAAGCATATGCAGTGGGAGATTTAGTAGTTGCTCTTCCCCACATTTGCCTCCCTTGCTTGACCCTCTGTTCTGGTTACTGCTAGCTACACATTTCTTCCTGTGTGTTCACGAAGCACGCTACCATTACACCATATGGGCTTTTTCCTCTGGTGATTAATCAGGCTGCACGCTGGGCTTTCTGATTCTTTGGGGACTGTGTTTCTTCTTGGTCTTGTCAGAACATGCAGAATAGCAGTGCGATACTTCTCACGTTTGCACCCACTGCTAACAAGGTATCTGACAACTCCTCAATAGCACTTTGAATGCTGGATGCAGCTGGATGAGTGCTGTTTCATTTTCAGATCTCCGGTAGGTCCGAGTTTGAGGAAGCCCAGGTCACATTTTCTTATTTATGTTGCATCTCTAGTTGCAACATAATAATATATTCATTCCATTTTTATGGAAGTTTTGTGGGCCAAAAGGTGGGGTTTAAAAAACCGAAGCCCCCATTCAGTGGCTACTTCTTACCTCTGTAATATAGGAATGAAGAGAAATAAGTGCAGAAACATCTTTAGGAACTGTTATAATGATTTAGAAAGATATAATAAAAGCCTATGTGTTTCGAAGCATCCCATCTTTATCTTGTTTACTATTTTACCACAACGTGATGAGAATAGAGGCTCTTTATCTCCATTTTAGAGAAGAGGAATTTGAGACCTGGGAAGTTACGCATTGGCCTTCGGTACCTCAGCTAATAAGTGGCAGAGTTGGATTTTTTCCATTACTTTTGTTTAAGCAAATGTTCTTTGATAATTGAGTTAGAACATATATAAATTAACATCTAAATTAGCTTATATATTAATTAACATGTAATATTAATGCTAACCATAACATTTACCATATTAAAACATACACAAATATACAATTATTATACATAATATTTATAAACATAATATAAATATAATAAAAATTGTAATATTTAATATATGTGCACAAATCTTAAGTGTGTGGCTGGATACATGTATATAGGTGTGTTACCATTTTCATCTTGGTGATCCCCTTCCAGATCAATATATAGACCATTTCTAGCATCCCAGCCACACTGGTCATTTCACTCCACTCCCAACAAGATAATCACTATTGTGATTTCACTCATCATTTGTACTTTTGCTTATTTTAGAACTTCACATAAATGGAACCATATAGTTATGTACTCTTTTGTGTCTGACTTCTTTTGCTCGACGTAATGTCAATGAGATTCATTCATGTTGTTTGAGATACTTGTTCATTAGTTTTCATTCATTATATGAAATACACAACAGTTGACCTCTTTTCCTGTGGTAGACCTTAGGGTTCTTTCCAGGTTTAGGCTTTTAGGAGTAAATTGTCAAGAACGTTCTTGTATATGCCTGTTGTTGGTGCATGTTTGTAGGCGGTTCCCTTTGGTTCTTACCATAAGGGAATCATAAAGTGGATTTGAACTTTGGTTCTTTATCTTCTGTCAACCTGAAAGTCTAGGAGGCAATAATTGAACAAAAAGCATTTATTTGAGATCAAAGTAAGTGTAATTCAGGGAGTACAGATTTAGGCAGAAGCCCCCAAAATGTTCCTTTCTGCAGAAGAAGGGCTCAGGGTTTTTATAGGAAAAGGGCAGGAAGATATGAGGTAAGTTGTATTAAAGAAGAGTTCATTGGTGCTACATGAGGTAAGGTTATGTTGGTATTTAGATTAGCTTGATTTAAATGGCTGAATTTGTACTTCATTGATTAGTTAGTGATTCAGTCATTGGCAAAGTTTAATTTCATCAGTCCACATAGGATATTTTCATTCTTACTGATTTATTGGAATGTTGGTGGTTTGGTCCAGTTAGGAAGATAAAGAAAACAAGGCCTGCACAGCAGTTCCTCTGAAATGGCTGCGCTGGCTCTATTTAAATATGGCTTCACTCGCTCTTGTCATCTTTCACAGCTTCGTATTTTACCACGACCCTTTGTTGCTGCCTGTAGTTTAAAAATCTCAGGTGATGAAGTTGTAGGTTTTTTTTGGACATTCAATGGTCTGGTACTTTGACTTATGAAAAGAAAAATCTCTGTTTCCTCCTCTAATCTCAACTACTTCCACATTCTTATAACACTCTGAAACCAGTTGTGCAGATTTTTTCACAGCAGGCAGTTCTGCAATTCCCTGCACCTACTAACTGGGTATCCTACAATTTAACTCAGATCCCACAGGTTAAAGGCTTAGTCTTTCTCAAGACGCACTCCCCACGGTGCTCCCCCACCACCACTTCAGATGATAGTTACATGGTGGGCCCCCAGGTTTACCTCGAACTGCTGCCCGACTTGGCCACAACCATGACCCCTTCCTTAAGTTCATTCATTTGCTGGAATGGCTCACAGAATTCGGGGAAAAAGATGACTTACCAGATTACCCGTTAATTACAAAGAATATATTAAAAGATATAAAGGAATAGCCAGATGAAGAGTTACACAGGCTGAGGTCTGGAAGGGTCTTGAGCACTGGAGTTTCTGGCCATGTGGTGCTTTGGGAGATGTTCTGGTTTACCAGCCAAAAAGCTCTGTGAATCCCATACTTCTGGGATTTTTATTGAGGCTTTCCAAAAGTCACCTCATTGACACAGACTCAGGTATGGCAGAGAGGGGCTTGTTATGAACGAGACACTCCTTTGGTTTTAGGAGCTCACTGTTGGGACCTGAGACAAAGACCAAACACAGATTTCTCATTACTTGAGTTTGCCCCACTTATTCAGGTGCCAGATCATTAAACGGCCCATCATTTTCAGCTTGTTTTCAGACTGGTGCCTTTTTGTAAAACAGAAAAAGAACGCTAGAAGAATACATCTTATCAGCATTGCTTGCTTAAAAGTTTATGAAGATGTTTCAGTTACAATAATATTAGATTCCACAAGATTGGGATTGAGAGTAACTTTAACTTGGCAAATGCTTTTTCTATTTTAGTTTTGCATTATTTAATATTAGGTCTTGGTATTAAAGGATGAGCGATCCAAATTCAGAAACTAGAAATATGTTCTAAGCCATTCCACAGTTTGGGGGAGCTGACATCTTCTTTCCTATGCTCCCTTTGTCCTAATTGGTCATTTGGCCCTGGGTCAGCCACTTTCTCATGCCTTTAATTTGTTCAGTTTCAAAAGGGGACGGATATAGGATTGCATCAAGGGTTCTCAACCTTTTTATTGTTTTTTTTGGTCCCTTTGGTAATCTGAAAGATGACTCTAAGAAAAATACAGATTTATGTTAAATTTTGTATGGGGTTCTTTATACATTATTTGCTCAGGATTCCTTGATTATAAAGGATATTTCCAATTTAATATTAGACAAATATTCACCTCTCCATTTTAAGGAGAAATCTTTTATTGTATCAGGTTTATTGTCTGGATGCTGGTGTATACTGTCATAGCCTAAATGAAAATGATACTCCGTGGTTACCTTCTAACAAGTGAACTGTGTGCACAGTCGGTCACATGTTAAGTAACATTTTTGTGAACTGCCACTCTGAGACACCTTTCTGTTGTGATGGCAGAGACGTGATTAAGATAGACACCAGCCCTGCCCTCCAAGGTTTATAGTGAGGGGACAGGATATGGCTTGGTGAATAGTTGCTGGAGATGTGCGGTCAGGTAGTGTAATGGTGAAGAGGACAGGTTTATGCGGTAGACAGACATATTCCAGATTGGAGTCTAAGATCACGTGGCCAGTTATTTAATCCTGTGACTCAGTTTGTCCATCTGCCAAAAGAATATAGTAACTGTACCCACCTTTGAGGATTGTTGGGGCTTTAAATGCATTAATGCAGGGTTACTAAGATTTGGCACTATTTGATTGACCTTTTGGACCAGATCATTGTTTTGGGGTGACTGTCTTCTGCATTGTAAGGTGTTTAGCAGCACTCTTGGCCCGTGCCCCCTATATTCCTCCAGCTGTAGCAACTGAAAATGTGTCTAGGCATTGCCAGATGTCCCATGGAGGAGGCAAAAATCCCCCCTCCCCGATATACATCCCCAACCACTGGGCTTATGTTAAATTCGATTTTCCAAATGCTACGGAAAAACTCTCTGTGACTGCTCCCTTAAAGGAAAACTCCTGTGAATAAGCCATAATTCCCTACCTGATGCCCTTTTGGGGAAAACAAAAACAAAAAACTAACAATGCCCAGGTAACAAAAGTCTGTTTCTTCCCTGCTTGCTGAATTATTGATGCGCTCTCTGGAATGAACTGCATTCTTTCAGGTAGGCTTAATACCCACCTGCTTCTTGAACAATAGTTGCTATCCACTGCCCCTGCGATGTGATGGTTCCCGCTCCCTGCTCATTTGCAGCCCAGCTTCCTGCCGTCCTCCAAACAGGCTCTGTTCTCATGGCCCTTACTCAGAGTAGACCTGTTAAATCATGATAAAGCCAAGCAGCCCTGCCCAGACTGCTAGCCTGCTGGGGGTGTGGGCACAGGTGCCAGGCAGTGGGTGAGCTTAGCTGATGATGATAAAAGACATGCAGGAGGGCTTTGGGTGGCTGAGACACAGCCCCTAGTGTTATCTCCTCACCTGTTAATTGACCACACATCCCAGAGGTATCAATGAAGAAACAGTGTTGGGAGCACCTGAAGTCTGGAGTTGAGTTGGCGAGGATGCTTGAGATGGTGTGAAGAATAGGTGGAAATAACACTGCGGAAAAAGCACTTGGAAACTGGGGAGCGAAATAGCAGTATCTGATGCGTTTTGATTGTTGGAGGAGGGAGTTGGAAAAGAGGGTAGGTAGAGTCTGATTCTTGCTTTATTCTCCATTTCTTTGTTCAAGGGTGTCATTTGGTTTCTGGCTTTGGATTTTGTGGACCAGGTTAAAATGAGTGGGAGGGTCATATAAAGTAGCTACCTTTAAGGTTGTCCAATAAGGTTGTTTAAAGAAGAAGAAAAGGTGTTATTTACTGTCGCTATCATTGTATAAAAGAAGTTTTGTAACCAAAGAAGTAGGAGAAACAACCGTAGAACAAAGAGGACTTGTTTATGTTGAATAAATTTGGGGTTATGGAAGATTGCCAGTGGTTCTTATTGTTTCTTCTTTCACCAGGGCCAGGTACAGATGTCCTCGTAGGCGTTTGTTTACTGCATATAGTAGGGACTTCATGCACATTGTTGAATGACAACTGAAGTGAGGAGCGCTGCTGTTCTTCCCACATTTGCCAGTTGATGAGGATGGTGGTAAAGCGGAAGCCTTGTTGTGCCCCTCATATTTGAGGTGTCCTGGTCAGGGCATTCGTCTCTCATTTTTCTTGGCCTTCTCTCCTCTACCCTTTGCTTTTGACCTTGCACTAAGTGGATAGCAAGATTGTAGCGACACACAAGTGTATTCTCATTTCCCAAGATGTTGCATCTCTCTTCTGCTTTTTGTATCATATTACTTGTATGTACCCTAAGAGACAGTTATGTTGTAAAAGAGCTAGTACCCTAGCGACCTCCCCATCCCAAGTCTGAGAGGAATGGCTGGTAGAAAGTGTAGAAGGCAGACAAGATTAAATGCTTGCAGTCTATTGATATTCTGAAATGCTTCAGGCACTAAGGTTTAAAGAAAGCTTTTAGAATTGGAGAGTACCTTTCATTAACAAAAAAAATTCTGTAAAAAATAAAAACAAACCTGGGAAGATGCATAGGATGCAGCCCAGAGCTGTCCCATTGAATAAGTACTCTATGTGAGCTTCATCTTTAGTCTAAATCAAGGCCCTGACCTATTTCTTTTACTAATAGTTGAATGATATATAGTGATAAAGTATCTGTAAAGCTATCAGCAAAGGGAGACCCTAATTTCTTGCTTTGGAAAATAAGTATAAAAACTATATTAATTCATTTTCTTTCTTTGACTTTTGTTACTTTGCCAGTATATTAATATTTTTGTTTGATTTTTTTTGTTGAAAAAACAAGATATGAAATCCAGACCCCATTGAAAGATAATGTGAATTTTGTGCATTTATTGCATTTTTGCATATGGAAGACACCTAATTTCTGTATTACATGAAAGATAAATGTATATTGTTAATCTACTTTTTTCCCACATAGTATATGTTGGAGATTTGTACAGGTCATTCTGTAAATAATGTCTTCATCTTTGTTAACTGCTACATAGTATTCCATAGCATAGATAGCCGGTAGTTTATAAAGCACGTAGCTATTCATAGTTGTTTGCCATTACAAGTAATACTACAGTGCAAAAAAACCAAAACTTACTACAGGCATCTTCATGCATATGTGCATTTTTACCCGATTAAATACACAGGAGATTAGTTGGTATTAAAAGGGTATTTTTAATTTTATATGAATACTTCATCTCTCCAAAATGCTATATCACTTTGTGTTATTCTCATCAACAAAAAATGAGAAAGATACCCTCCTTTCTGTATATCCCAGACAACAGGTGACCTATGTCCATTAAAATAGCGGTCCCCAACCTCTATGGCACCAAGGACCGGTGCTCCTATGAGAATCTAATACCCAGTGATCTGAGGTGGAGCTGAGGCGGTGATTTTAGCGCTGGGGAACGTCTGCAAATGCAGATGAAGCTTCGATGGTTTGCCAGCAGCTCACCTCCTGCTGTGGGGCCTGGTGCTTAACAGACCACAGACCTGTACCAGTCTGCGGCACACGGGTTGAGGACCCCTGCATTAAAAAATATTATATAACTACGATGGGGCGACCTAAATACCATCAGCCTTTAATGCGAGTGAGGGGGAGCATTGTGGTTTGAAGTCATCACTTGAGCAGTGTCTTGCCTCCAGGAGTGGCTACACAAACCAAGGGACATGGAGTGCCTCTTATACCCCAACAAGTACGTCATTAGCTCACCAAAACGTTGGCTTGTTAGATCTTTCCTAATGATCCGGCTCTTAATTAAATTGAACAGTGTATAAAAATTTAATTCTGAACAAATTGTACCAGTTTAGGTTTCTTAAAGATGTTTTGGAAACGTATTATTTTCCAAGTGGCTACTTTCATTCCACCTTTGAGGGGACTTGCCCTAAGAACACAAATCAAACAGGATAATTTAAAAAATTGTCATGAGATCTGTCTAACTTGGAGTCCTAGTGGGTCAGAAGGAGGTAAACACTAGTAGTAAGACCACAGTAGTAAGAACAACATCGCCAGCCGCAGGTAGGTTACCTCAACACTCTACCTGTATAGGGCTAGGCTTCTGTGCTTTGAGTCCTTTCAGAGTAAGCTCCTTCCCACAGCCTTAAGGACTCAAAGCTATGGTTATCTCCATTTTGCAGATGAGTCGCTGAGGTAGAGGGAAGCAGCCTGCATGCCGGAGATACAGTTACTAAGAGGTTAAGACGGAAAATGCATGTATAATAAGTCTGCTCACCCTAAGCTCTTGACCAGGGGTCAGCAAATGTGGCCAGCACCTGCTTTTGTATAGCCCTTCAGCCAGGAGTAGTTTTTACATTTTAAATCATCGCATTTTAAATAGTTACGTGAATATCTACATAATCTTGATTTTTGCCTCTTGGCCTGCAAAGCCTGAGGTGTTTACTGTTTAATCTTTTATCGAAAAATTTTTGCAATCTCTACTCTTGACTATTTATTACTCCGTAACTGCCTAAGACTGAAAGTCAGGCCAGTGGTTCTTAAACGTTATTCTGGGTCAGAATCATGTGGAAGATGTGTTCCAATGCGGATAGCTGGGCCCCATCCCAGAGGTCTGGAGTGGGGCCAGGGAAGTGTCATTTTTAACAACCTCCCAGGGGGTCTGATGTTGCTGTTCTTGGGATCACACTAAAGGAAGAACTGAGCCAGGGGAATAATGAGGCAGGAGTTAGGGATGATG
The DNA here is from genome assembly GCF_902729225.1 of Pteropus medius. NCBI lineage: Eukaryota > Metazoa > Chordata > Mammalia > Chiroptera > Pteropodidae > Pteropus > Pteropus medius. The sequence goes on along the minus strand of NW_024349141.1, from coordinate 2,013,295 downwards.
GCCGAGGAACTGCACGAATGGCACACTCTAATCATTGGCAGTAGCAGCAGCCCCTCCAAGTATGAGCCAAAGGTTTGTAGAATGCCACAATTGTGCCTTAAGTCAGGGGTCCCCAAACCCCGGGCTCTGGACTAGTATTGGTCCATGGCCTGTTAGGAACCGGGCCGCATAGTAGGAGGTGAGTGGCGGGCAAGCCAGTGAAAACTTCCATCTGTATTTGCAGCCACTCCCCAGTGCTAGCATTACCGCCTCAGCTCCACCTCAGATCATCACGCGTTCGAATCTCATAGGAACACTGGTCCCTGGTGCCAAAAAGATTGAGGACTGCTGCCTTAAGTAAAGAAGGCTCTTGTGTTGTGACAATGAAGAAATTTAAGATATGACAACTATATGAAAATGGAGGTAACTAACATTTAAGAACTTCAGCTTTTTCCACTGAAATGTTTTCAATCAATGTGATTGAATATATATTTAAATCTCTTCTTTGTTTAAATGATAATAATTGCTATCAATTATTGATAATTTACTATGTGCCAGGTGCTGGGCTGAACTCTTAAATTATCTATCCCATGAGATAGATAACAACATCTCCATTTTAAAAGTAAGTAAACGGAGATGTAAGACGACTTAAGAGATGTAGGAAGGAACTTCCTGTCAGAGTTGCTTGGCTAGGAAGGGACTCCACATCCTTTAGAACTTCGTTCATGATACAGTCTTCCCATTATTCTTTTAATACCCTACCTTCACCCGCCTCCATGACTATCACATTTGAGTCCTGTCTGTCTCTTTAAACTTAGGAAAATGTTACTTTGGGGGAAAAATTAGCTCAGTAGGTAAAATGTTATTAAAGTTACTATTTTCTGAGAAAAAGCCTTTGCCTCAAGTTTAGCTGTCATAATTATTGTTTAAAAATTGAAATATGCAAAATTTTTACATAGAGAAAATATACCAGACGCTCACATTTAATGATTGCTGTTTTGTCACAGTTGCATAAGAGATTTTTTTTCAAAAAGAACAAACACTAGAGATTTGCTAAGCCCCTAAACATATACCCTTTTTGTTCCTACCCAATGTAATACCTTGTTTTGTATATGTAGCAAAATTATAAAAACATGTATGGGAACTCATATATAATGACTTCAGCAATTATAATCCATTATGTTTTAACAGTTTATTGACTGAATGCCCTGTGGAAAATAAGATTACAGAATATCGTTGCTTGATATTCTTGGGGTTTATGTATGTAGCGTATAATTAACATTTTACCAACTCCCAAAATTCTTATCCAGCACTACAAGTCCCGCCTTTCATCATCCAGGTATTTTATTGTTGTTTGTTCGTTTTGTTTTGGTTTTTCCAATGTCTTGCAAATTCCTAGAATGCATGTCTTTGGATCTTTAAGTTCCTATCAGAGTGTTGACAGATTCTTTGAAGCAACAAATATTTTTTAAGTCCCTGTGGGTACTAGACATTTTGCTTGGCAAGGGAGATACAGCAGATAACAGATAGATAAATAGTCCTTCCCCACTGACTTTATGTTCAGGTTATTCTAATTCTCATTTCCCCCTTCCATTTACTACTCTGTAATTTTTATAAAAGTTAGTAATATTTGTAGTTAAATAGAGTCTCATCATTCCTACATGTGGCAGGCAATGTGTCCCAGTTTTTGGTGGTCACCTTTCCTATTATGTGGCAGTGAGGCATCCAGACTTATTAGATGGCTTGCAAAAGTTATGTGCCCATTTCCATTTGTTATTAGATGTTGTGCTAATTGCTCGGGTGATTTAAATGTTAAAAAGGCATTAAAGCATTTGTCGTAATAATTAGCAAAGAAGTAGTGGGTTACAAACGAATGATAATGACATCTTTTTAAAACACAGCATTATATATCTGTGCAAAGTAGTATATGTTATGAAACATTAATATTCAAATGAGAAATTTGAACTGAATGATCTCTAAAATCCTTTCTGCTAAGTTCTCTCTGATTTTTCTAAAGTATGAGCTCTACAGCTATTGATATATTTTGTAGGACTTCAGCTGTGTCACACTTCTGAAAACCTCGAGAGGCCACAGCCTACCTTCGTCATATGCCAGTATATTAATGTAATCTTAGCTCATGGACTAGAGATTACTGATTTTTTTTTCTCTATAATGGAGGCTCTATTTTTGGTGGATGCAGAGCTGCATGGAGTGAAGGCCAGTCTTCAGCCTTTGGAGTTAGGTGTGATTTAAATTTTGGCTGGTGGAATGTAGGTAAAAGGTGTGCAGTTTCTAGGAAGTTTCCTTAAAGGGAGAGAGGCATGTCCTTAATCTCTTCTTCCATGCTGCCAGCTGGAACATGGATATGATGGCTGAAATTTCAGCTCTTGGTATTACGTGCAGAAGATGGCAGAGCCACAACATGGGAGCAGTCTGGGCAATACTATATATATATCTGTACAGATTATTTCTTGGAGAAGGGCCTCTGGCTGAGAGGTAAAAGGGCTGAAATTCAACTAGGCTCTGATTCCCAAGTTGTGTACCTGGAGAAAGGTTGGCCTTTTACTTTCCACAGAAGGATCATGTTCTACTTAGCCATGTTCCTGCAAGGCTCCTTTCACCTGGAGGGGTACCTTTTTCTAATTCATTCAAAGGTGACACATGAGCCTTATTACTCTGGAGTACTTCACCATCCTCGGACCTCCCTCTCTCTGAACTTCATTAATGGTAGAGAGAACTAACTTGTTTTAGCCGCTGCTGTTTTGGCATTTTCTATTACTGGTGCTTGGATCTGACCTGATAAATAGATCACCGTCTTTTTCTTTGCAAGGGTTACTTTTACTTTTTTATTTTGTTTTGTTTGTTAGCATAGCAGATCCTGCTGCAGGGCACTGTGCTAAATAAAAGAGAGACATAGTGATATAATAGATGGAGAAGGACCTCCCTGTGGTGATGTTGCCCCAAATGTCTGTAATGCCTTTTTGTGTAATGGCATCTAGAATCGCACAGAAGCTGCAGAAATGGCTTTGCAGTCCTAGCTGCACTGCCACCTGCCACTCCCCTTTCCTTTACAACTCTTTAGGGAATGGTTTATTTGCTTTTTCCCCCCAGAATTGGTACCTGTGTCTCAACTTTGAGGGTCTAACGTCATGTTGAACCCTGCAGAGGTATGTTTTTGCCTCTGAAGTGCTATTTTGTGGTAATTTTATGATTTTTCTCTATGAATAATTTATCTGTAGAGCCCTAATATCTTTGTAAGACAGAGAATTTTGGTATTTATCAAAGATATGCCTCAACGAGAAGAGAGAAATCAATTTCTTATTAAAAGGAAAGCAGAACATAAGGACATCTACCCTATGGGAAAGCAGTACATTTTGTAAGCATTTTGGATTATTATTGTTTAAGTCAGGAACCTATGAATATATAAACAAATTATTGTCCTTTCTCATGAAGAAAACGGTATATTCATTGCTGTCTTTATATGTTTTCTCACCATCTACTCTTGTTTTTGGATTATGAAGTGGTTTTAAATATATATTCACAATATTTTAGGGCTAAAATACGAGCTTAAACGATCTTGTAAACATATTTTCTTAATCTTTTAATAAAAATTCCCAGGGACATTGACTCCATAACCTATTTTAGTGGGTTATTTCTTTGTCTAAAGCTCTTCTAGCCCTTATTGCAAGATATATTGATGCACTTGTCTAGTTTTCATAAATGTTTCTTGGAATCATGTCGTAAAAAGTTTTTGTGCCTCTTCAGTTGAACAGCCCATGCTAGGTGTTTCTGTAACCCCTGTGATTAATCGCTGAATGCCCAAAGGAAAGTGGAATAGTAGTAATAATACTGAAGGTTACAATTTATTAAGTGCTTCCTGAACGCAATGCATAATTATGACCACAACCCAGTGAGCTATATACTGTTAAATTCCCATTTTACAGAAGAGGAAATTAAGGCCCAAATTCTCAGGGCCGAAGACAACAGACCCAGAACTTGAGAGATGTCTGCCTCAAAACTCGTTCTGTGGGAAATCAAAATCATTCTTCTGTTTTTTTTCACAGTCTGTCGATATGTACTTGACTTTTATGCTTGAAGGAGAAACAGTAGGTGTAATTGTAAGGAATAGTTTGTGTTTTATTATAGGTATTAGAATATATTAATCTTATGTTTGGCCGAAATACAACTTAAAAATATAAGACTCGGAGAACTATAACATATTTAGAACTTCAACTTCTCTTATTGTTGACCTGTTAACATTCAGGGATGAATTTGTTGGATTAATGACATTAGTTACTTTATTAAAAGATTCCTTCCATATCCTTAGCTTCTTTTCACTTTATCCTACTGTAATAGGATGTAAAAGTAAATTGAAAAATGCCAAGTGGATTCGTGCTACATGCTGGAGAAAGCATGGGTCCACATGACATATCCACTTTAATGCATATTTGGCTTTAGGGAGTTAAAATGGTATGATGTTTTGATACTGTCTTTAGTTTTAAAATCTCAGACTGTTTTGTATTTGTTTTTGGGGTTCAGGGAAAAGCAGGGGAAATGGAAAATGTTGCCAGTATCTTTGTTACTTTGAAACAAATCAAGGAAATTCAGTGTCTGGAATAGCAGCTTGGGTACTAAGTTTAGTGCTTCTATGACTTAGAAGCTTTTCCTCGGCAATTAGAAATCAGGGCCTTCGGGAAGCAGAGGGCACTGGAGGGCCCTGGAGGCTCACTGGACATGCTGATGAGCTTGCCTTGGAGAGCCAGATTTTGCAGCAAGGTTGTGATAACCTTTTGGCTTAGTGCCCTGTCCCCTCTCATCCTTTCCCGTTTGTAATAGAAGCATGGAATTCAATGCTATTGATTTCAAGCAGTCATTGAATTGTCATGTGCAAAGTGAATTTGAAGTTTAGGTCTTAAGTTGAAAGGAGATAAACAATCTACATTGAATTCTTACCTGTTATAGCTTCTGTGGCTTCGTAAATTGTCCCCAGTGATCCCTCAAGAATGGTGCACATTCGAGCCATCACCTGGCTTACTAAAAGCCATAGAAATCCCTGAACCTCATTTTAGGTAAGGATTTCCACGTCTACTCTTGTATAAGCTTTCATAAACAGCAAGGATTTCATACGTGAAACACTGTTGCTTTGCCTGCTACTGAACCATAAAATCTTACCTTGGAGAGAAAAGAAGGGCAATTGAGTGTGAATTGTAGGAATCTTTGGGAAAGAATGTGCTGTCTTGTGCTGTACATGAAGATATAATCAAGGAATTGCCCTGGGATCGGTTTCTTTAATAAAGCAAAGGACTCCAGATATTCTCAAGCATTCATCAAGGGCCTTTGATTTTGGAGTTGAGAGAATGACTGATGTGTGGAGACTTTTTCCTGCAAAAGCATCTGGGGAGTGGCTTCCATAGAGCTCTTGCCTCTTCTCTCCGTGCCACCACTCTTCCTCCATGATGCAGCCTGAGGCAGGATCTTTGGTGACCGGCTCAGAAGTAGTGAAAGAAAGGAAACCTGGACGGGGTAGAATAAATCTGTGTGGTGGCCCGCCCTTGCCCATTTTGATTTCTTACCTTGTTTTTCCTCTTTTAGTACCTTATGCCATTTCCTTCTCTTAGCAGTTATCTCTTCGTCACTTTTGATGTCTCTAAGTTGAGTATATGTGTGTGTGAGTCCTGGGAAAAATGAGGCTAACACTTGGGTTGAATTTCTCTGATCATCACATTTATGGTTCTTTATTGAATGACACAGAGATGTTATGGGTCAGGAGGAACAGCAAGTTCTTTACATTCTTATTTCTTTCTACTGTCCCTAATATTTCCTCTAAAACTCCAAAAGAGCTGAGGTTTCCTCACTGTCGCAGTGTTTCTCAACTGGGGGGCGATTTTGCTACTCAGGACTTGGCAATGTCTAAAGACATTTTGGGTTGTCACTTCTCCGGGGGTGTATTTTGCTAGGCATCTTGTGGATAGAGAGGCCAGCAATGCTGCTAAATATCCTACAATGCATGGTACAGCTCCCATTGAAAATTATTATTCTGCTCCAAATGTCAGTAGAAACGCTGTTTTACTGAAACACCTCCCTGGCCAACTTAGGAGCCTGTCTTGTCTGGCACGTGCATCACTTGCCAATTTGTTTGTCTGAAGTGTATCAACCTGATTTCCTAAACCAATTACTTATTTTTTAATTTGTATCGCAAACTCTTTTTCTAGACAAGGCCAAACTAATTGCCTGAAAGGATCTCATGTTCCAAAGCAGTGGAATCAGAATTAAGAGATTTTTATTCCTTGGGAGTAATGCCAGTTTTAAATCATGTAGAGAACGATACTCGAATAATCCACAGTATGATTCACCAGCATTGTGTGGGCTGATGAGAAAGAGTAGGGATTTTGAAGTCACGTGGTAGTCCAGTTAGTAGCTGTGATCCACTTAGGTTGATCACTTATTTTGTGCCACTTCGGGTACTGTGTTATCTCTCTTATACCAAGCCATTTGTCTTGTGGGCCTCATCTTGGCTATCATTTCTTCCTTCTTGCCTCAGACTCACAGTCCCATGTTCTTCCAATGTACTTGTCCCTCTGGTAATATAACTCTTAACTCCTTGAATCACAGTGGCTTGTTGTTGACTTTGAGGGTCAGCCCCTCTTACCTAATAATTCACTTACTCCTGACACATAGTAGAGCCTCTATATAAATACTTGTGGAATGACTAAATCAAGGAAAACCGAAAGTAAGGACTTTGTTTAATTATAGAAGGAATTAGAGTGGAAAAAACAAGTCAGAAAACATTTGTTTTGGTGTTGATTCTCTGACTCTCATTTATCAAATAAGTGGACAAATAAGTGGGTCGAGTGAAATGATTCTAAATGGAGAGCCTCTGTGTTTTTCACAAGCACTCTCACGTGTACTGTGTACTGTACAGTCGATCTGCATTATTTGAGAAAAAAGAAAAGGATTTCTGTGTATCTGGAATCAGTAGCAAACTGAGTATTGTTAAAATGTATACTCAGATTTTGCCGCTGTGATGGAACCCCTCTTCTCAAGCGAGACTTCTTATCAGGAGCGTCCAGCACCTGTGATGTCTGTCTGGTCCCTATCCCCTCATTGACCTCTTCTGCTTCTACCCTTCGCTCATTCCGCTCCAGCTACACTGGCCTTCCGGCTGTTCCCCACACTTTTCCCAGGCACCTCCTGCCTCAACGTTTTTGTAAATGCTTTTCCCTTTGCCTCGAGTATTTTTTTTCCCAGATATCTCTATATTTTGTTCTTCTGTGGGTCTCTGCTTGGATGTCACAATTTCGTAAGGCCTTCTGGCCACTCTGTCTCAGATTATAGCCCACTGCTGACTTGTTTTATCTCCTGTCTCTGATTTATTTTTTTCTCCTGAGCACCCTTTAACATCTATACATTTTACTTTAATTTATCTTGTTTATTATCTCTTCTCCCCACCGCTACCCCTCTTAGATAATAAGCACCGTGATGGCAGAGGGGCTTTTTGTTTATTTTTACTTAATAGTAACCTGTATATGGAAAATGCGCACGGTATAGTGGACAAGCTGGATGAATGATCACATCTGAATACCCCATATAGAGAGCCTCCAGGTAAAGAAACAATGTCACTAGCACTTCAGAAGGCCCCCTCGTGTCCCCTTCTAGTCATTTTTTCTCACTTTAAGGGCTACTACCATCCTGAGTTCTGACATCAAGGTTGAGGTTTGGATGGTAGATACTTTTGTGTGTGTCTTTCACTACTGTATCCAGAGCTCATGGTAGGCATGAAGTAACCATTTGGAAGTGAAATTTGTACATTTGATGTAGCTAGATTTCTAAAACGGATCTCTTTTTGTGAATTAATCCCAGTTATTGGGAAATGCAGTTAGAGGCTTTTGAAATATCTCATTGCAAGACATTGGCCACTATAACTTACCCAGGTATATTTGTCACTTGTTTCTGCTGTGTCGGCCTTGATTATTTAAGTATTTTACTTCTAATCTCTCTAAGTCCACTCTTCTTGCTTGTAATTTTAATTTATTGTCTGTCCTATTTGCTAGACACTCAATCAGACATCTCTGGTGATGTCTTACAGGATTATTTAGCTTCTCGCCTTTCAACTTCAGTCAAGCATAATAAATTTGCACCAAATTTTACCCTTTGGTCTTGTTTCTTTCCTCACTGGAATTACTGTACATTTCTTTTCCTGGTATTGCCCGCTATCTGAGACTACTGGAGTGTTGGTTACTGTTCCAGCTGGATGGCTACATTAGAATCAGAATCTGAATTGTTTTAATGCTTTAGGTAGTAGAGTGACATCAGATTTGATTATACTGCTAACCATTTTCCATTTGATGAGTTTAAGGATACAGCAGCTTCTTAGAAGTTTGGGTTAGAGCTATCTCCAGCTGTAGAGATGTCTGCAAACTTAAGGACACACCATTCATTACAGAGGCATGTGTAATTGATGAGTAAAGTTATCCTGGCAGATAGCCGAGAGGTGTCCAGAGAAAGAGGTACCTTTTCTAACTCACATGAAGTCACTGTATCAGCTGACAGACGGGCTGGACTATCTATGTGATGGAATAGTATCGCAATTATTAAAAATCAAGAAGAGGAGCATTATATTTTAGGACATATTTTGTGCCCTTTTCCTGATGTTTAACATTATGCCCTGTATATTTTCCTAGATCAAGAAATACCTGGAGAACTTGATTCTCGTAAAAATCATAGGTGCCATTCCCTGGGTAAGGCTGTCATATAAGCAAGACTCATGTATCACTTAGGCTGCTCTTAGCTGCAGGAGAAGACACCCAGCTCTGAGCAATGAGGAAAAAGAAATGTCATCCTCTGTACTAGAGATCCACAGGTAGTGGATTTTCGGGTGAACCATGGCCAACCAACTTCATTGGGACCCCAAGTTGTTTCCAATCTTCTGCTCTGCCATCTATGTATAAGATTTGTCTTTGGTGATTCTCCTTAAGATGGCAAAATGGAGCTGCATAAAGTGTGTCACATGCAGACCAGCAGATGGGGGACCAGAGCAATTTGGACAACCTTGCTGGTGCTGTGAATTGAGGCAGTCGTTTTGAGGCTCATAGCCAACTGTTGGAAGGGTGAATCAGGAGTGAGTGTGGGTTCGGATCTGGAGGAGGAAGCAGAGCCGGTAAGGGTGGGAAACAGAAACACAGGATGGGCATCCACCCACTTGCTGGAATTTGAACTGAGCTTTTGGAGATCTGCTTATACAGAAATCTCCTCTGCAAGTTTCAAATTCTAAGCAGCTATTTGAAATATGAAAGTCATTATCAAATTTATAGGTGTGTTTTCCCTTAATTTCATTATTACCACTTAAAATGAAACTGTGAGTATGATTGGGGAATTAATAATGGTGAATTTTTTTTAAATGTCTGTTTATTTCTGTTAAAATTTTAAACTTAAAACGGATTGCTTTTTTTAAAGATTCACTATGTCTGGCAGACAGGTGCTTGTTAATGGTTACTTAATCATAAGTATAGGGATAAACATTTCATTTTCTGTTCAAAGAACTGTATAAAGGCGCCAGCCCACGTTTTGGAGTTATGACGGTAATATTGTTTTAATTTGAATGATTCGAGAGATAGAAATTGAACGTAAAGGATTGTTTGGGGAGTGAGTTTGCAGAGGTGGACAGATGTGGATCAGTATTTTAAGGAGTTGATTTTATAACTTGTACCTGGGTTAGAAATATTTAGTATTCAACCTAGGCCAAATATTTAAGACTATGCTTATTTCCTCCTTTCTTTTCAGGAAATGTCTTCGTTTTAGAAATTATATAATTCATTCCTTAATTGGTACATTGTTTAAAGGCCTGGTAATGTGCGTTAACATATTCTTGTTTTATTTCCCAGTATGTTATCAGATGATCGACAGGAAATTCCTGCACTGGTTTCATCTTACAGAATTATAGTACAGTATCAAAACCAGGAGTTTGACATTGGTACAGTGTGTGTGTATAGTCCTGTGCCATTTTATCACGTGTGGAGATCGGTGTAACCATTACAGAAATCAAGATACAAAATGATTTCATCGCCATAAAGATTTCCCTCATTCTACCCCTTTACATCCATGCACTCCTCCGTTGCAGCCATCCTCAATTCTTGGCATCCACTAATCTGTTTTATGACTGTATAATTTTGTCATTTTAAGAATGCCGTGTAACATGAAATCTAACAGTACATGACCGTTTGAGATTGGCTTTTTTCACAGAGCATAATGACCATGATCTCCATCCGTGTTACTGTGTGTACCAGAATTCACTCAGCCTTACTGGAGAGTAGTATTCCATGGCATGGTTTGTTTAACCATTCACCTATTGAGGGAGGTTTTAATTTTTTCTAGTTCCCGGTTGCTTCAAAACAAAGTCAGTTATTAACGGCTGTATATAGGTTTTCATGTGAGCATTAATTTTTACTTTTCTGGGATAAATACCTAAGAGTACAATTGCTGTGGTAAATGTGTGTTTCATTTTCCTTAAGTAACTTCCAGAATACCTGTACCATTCTGCTTTACCACCCACAGTGCTCGAGAGATTGAGCTTTTCTGCATTCCCACCAGCTTTTGGCGTCGTTACTGTTTTTTATTTTAGCTATTCTTATAGATGAGCAGTGATATCTCATTGTTGTCACAATTTGCATTTTCCTAATGGCTAATGATGTTAAATATCCTTTCATGTGCTCATTTGCTATCCTCTTTGGTAAAATGTCTATTCATGTCCCTTGTTCACTTTCTAGCTGGATTGTTTGTGTTTTTACTGCTGAGTTTTAAAAGTTCTTTGTGCAATCTAGATAGCAGTCCCTGTCAGATATGTGGTTTGCAAATATGTTTTCTCATTCTGTAACCTTCCCTTCATCCTCTCAACAAAGCCCTTTACAGAGCAAAAGCTCTTAATTTTGATGTTGTCTAATTTATTCATTTCTTCTCCTCTGGATCATGCTTTTGGTGTCGTATCTAAGAGCTCTTCACCAGGTCCAGAAGATTTTCTCTTGTCCTCTAAAAGTCTTATAGCTTTACATTTTACATTGAGATTTATGATCCGTTTTGAGTTATGGTATGAGGTTTAGGTCAAGATTCTTTTTTTTTTTTTTGGCCTATGAATAATATAATTGCTGTATAGATCACTATATTTTGAAAAGACTATCCTTCTTCCATTGAATTGCTTTTACACCTTTGTCAAAAATCAGTTGTCAAAAAAGAGTCGGCTGTTCTCGTTTTGGGTTCTCTATTCTGTTCCATTGATCTGTGTTTGTATAAGTCTGCTAAAACCTGATTACTGTAGCTTTATAACAAGTCTTAAAATTGGATAAAGGGATTCCTCACACTCCATTCTTCCCTTTTGATGGTATTCTCTTTTGAAGACTTGACTTTCTCTCTCCCATTTATTTTATTTATCTATCTATTTATTTATTTATTTATTTACTTATTTATTATTTTTGTTGCTTGGAATGATCCCTGTGTTCAGTACAAATGATCTCAGTGCCCCTTGAAAAGTCTTCACTTTAATGTGACACATTTTATCCTGAGGATCAGCTCCAATGGATTGGTCATGTCTGCTTATAGTCTGTTTTATTATATTCTTTTTCTGGAATTCAATTTTGAGCAGAGTGTGAGGACAAAGCCTGGCTCAACGTGAGAGTGCTTTCAAATTTGAGTGTGACCTGCCTTAGGTTTAGTATAGGCACATTGTAGCAACATGCTAGGTGTTTTCCTTACTGGTATCCAGTAAGGAAGGCACTGTTGAGGTTTAGCTGGAGAAGAGCCAGAAATTTATGACTGTGGCTGGGATGAGTATCGGAGGACAGACCTTCTCCACACAGTTAATCTAACCTCTCTAGTTTAAATATTTCCAGTGAATAATTATGCTCTATGACCTTGCAACATAAATCTGAGAGGAGCTGCAGTTCTTATCTCCAGACTTACAATGAGTTGCATTTCTGTGGTTGATGTGTAGCAGCATTGTCTTTTGGGTCTCTGGATATCCCGCTGTCTACTGTTTACTGTCCCTTTCAAGTGAAAGGATCTGTTGATTTATGACTTGGTGGGACTTTTTTTCACCACGTATAGAGATGTGCATGGGTTAATGGTTGAAAACACACAGGATTTGGTTGTGAAGAGCATATCTAGAGGAAACTGGATAAATAATGTTTGTGGACTATATTATCAAATCTCACTATATTAAGGATTTTTATAATGGAAATATACTGTCATTAAATGGAAAACACCAAAATAATTGTAATGAAGATCTTTTCCTACATAGGACATATAAGATGCCTACATGACCATTTTATAATTCATTAAACCCCGGTGGTTGTATTATATCTTCTCTGGTGCCTACCTCCTAAATTACCTGTTTAGATGCCTGAAATTTCAGCATTAAGGGTTGTCGTTATTGTATATTTACATCCACAGAAATCTTCTATATTACGTTATTCCTTTGAGTTTGTGATGCATTGCATTGTTATTATTAGGATTGAACTATAGAATTTAATTTTGATTTTCTGTGACATGTTTCTGAATGCACTAGTTTGAAAATGGAAGAGAGGAGAGGGATAGGTTTAAAATTGTTCAAGAGAGTGGCTTAAGTTATTGTAGTCAGATTATAATTTTCACAAACTTTTATGGCTCTTACACAAACAGATTTAATACATACCAAATTCAAATCATTAATGAAGCAAACAATACTACAGTAAGCTGCTTGGAAGGGCATTTAGAATAAGGAATGCCAGAATATAATTGCTAGGTCAAATCCAACACTGGTTAATATCCTACAGAGTTATAAAACCGTAACCTATTTTTCTTCTTTGAAACCGGATATAAATCTACAGGTTAATGTGTAACTTCACCAAGTCTGGCCTTTAATCATAGTGAATAGCAAGTCAAACAATAGTACAGTCCCCTAGGTAATTAAATAATTTTAGAGTTTGTTAAATTCGACCCTAATATGACATTGAAAGGACATGCTACATTCTCTTTACCTTATTTTCCTGTTTTGGATAATTTTTCTTATCAGCAGTTTTTGAAGCTTCATGGAAACTGACAATGCCTGAGTTTCATCTACCATATGGTTTTGCTTCTGGCCGGTGTTGATAGCTGATCTACCTGTCTCCAAGGTGAATCAGTTTACGAGCTTGCAGTTGAACTATTCGTGATATTTTCACTGTTTTGCTCCTTATCTGTTGACATTTGTCGCTTTCCATCACATCACCGTACTCACTTCTTTTTTTCATCCTATTAGAGTGCATTTAAATCTCTCATATTTACTTAACTATGCTGGCCAAGAAGGATGGATGATTGGAGAAGACTGAATTATATACAGAGTCCTGAAATATAAGCCCTGAAAACTTAGTTTGCTGGTCTGGGCTTGGATACAACCCTGCCACATCCTACGTATGTGACCTTGAGCAAATCATTTAACCTTTAAACCTCTATTTTGATCACCTAAAATGAGATGAATAATGGTGCTTACTTTGTTAGGGACATTGGGAATTAAAAGATTAAACTGAAGGATTAAAATGGTGACTAGCACATAGTTTTCAATTAAGATTATCTCTAAGATATATGTGTATGTATATATAACATATATACATACACATATAAAATTTCTTATAATTTTACATGCTAGATGTTCTCTACAGGATTTGCAAACACACTTGTTTAAAGGGACCAGGGAGGCACACCATACTGAATCATCTTACAAAATTAAACATAGGAGCAGAGACAACTGGCAACTGAAACCTAGCATCTTAGCAGGGGACAGATTGGTAGGGATGGGGATAGTGGTAAAGTTTACACTGAGTGAAGATGACCCACACAACTGTGCAGCTTGAGCTAGTTATTGCCATGTGGTTTGGTATGGCTTGATGTTAAAAATTTCTGAAGAGAATACTAATGTTTGGAGTGTCACGTGTCCTTTCCGCATTTTTAAATCTTGGCAAGTGATTGACATGACGCTCTATGTTTATGGACTCCACGTAGTGGGCCACCAGTTTGCCGTGTTTGGTCTTGGTTGATTTAGATTATTCAACAGATGTGAAATTATTCACATTAGATAATGTCAGAACTTGAAGTGACCACAGCAGCCACTTCCCCAGTCCCCTGCGTTTATAGATAAAACAGTTGGGTTGGGCAAAGTCACATGCTCTGTTCGTGATGGTACTTTTAATTTTTGTGGAAATGAGCTTTAGTTTTACACATTCTTCCAGTTTGGGAGTTAATGAGGTTTAAAGGCTCATATTTGAAAGATTTACCATACATTAAGAAATGACCCTATTGATTATTGGAACAGAGGAGGGAAATACACCCAAATTTTAAAAGTGATTATGGTTACGTGCTCTGTTATCTGATGTACTGTACTCATTAATGTACTCCACCTATTATGCTTCTACAACGAATATTTATTTCTATAATCTGAAAAAGCAATAAATGCTAATAAAAAAGGAGTTTGTCGTGGATATGCCTAGGTGTGTGATAATTTAATTATTGATCAGCTTAATGGCTCATTATTTCATTTGTGCTGGGAAAATGATGGTGGATCCTATCGTGCTATTTAAATCTGTTTAGATGACTGTTCTTAACTCCGCAGTGACTTCTTTGATGGAATGGGGTTTGTGACCACCGCAGAGCATGGAAGTTGCTGGTCTTACCCCTGGGCAGCTGGCCTACAGGGAATACCTTCTGTTTTGGCAAGAGCCAGGGGCTTGTCCTGCTGGGGCATAGCCCACCAACTGTTGCAGCCACAGTGCCTCAGCTGTTGTACTTTTACACTAACTGTTATTAGCCATGCAGACAGTTACGGTTCAAACCAGGCCACATCTGTTGTGAGTCCTGTGACCTTCAAATCCCAGAGCAGAAAGAAAGGCAAAACACACTTTTTATCTCCAGGCTTTCTGTGAACACATCCATTTAGAGAGCTTAATTAAAAATACTTTTCTAAACTTACTTTATAAAAGAGTTTCATTTTCCTTGACTTCCATTTAGCAGTGGATTCACAGTTGATGATTCAAGCAAATTAGTGTTGCTTAGAATCTGGTCTCTTGTCCACCTGCGCCTGATCCCAGAAGGAGTTTGTTAAAAAATTCATTCTTGAGTCTCCATGTAGACCAAAAAAATCATGATCTTAGGGGTATATTCCTGCACCAGCACTTTAAGCTAGTGATTTGGGCATTTGGGCCTTGTGCCCCAAAGCATATCCTGTTCTCCTTCAGGGAGGTGGGCAGGGAGTCACAGGACTGACACTAAAGCGAGTAATTGGGTGGGGAATCGGGCAACCCCAGGAATGGTGAGACTTCTTAGAAAGTTTGCCTTCGGATGTAAAATTTGGGAAAGGTCCTAAAGTTCGTGGCCGTTGTGAGAAGGGAAACTGTGTTACCAGGTTGAACATAGTGATTCATTTGGTTCCATTTTCCAGAAATAGCAATTTCTAAAATGAAGCTGTTCTGTGTACATGTTGTATGTCCCCTTAACTTGGTCCCCTCTGAAAAATAGAATGGCCTGTATGCCAGACCCTGATGTTGTTGCTGTATTCCTCAGTGCCAAGCCATTAGGCCTCCTGTTGATTTATGAGCCTTACATTTCCATGGCTAACGCAGTGAAGAGGCCAGTGGACCATATGCCTCTATAAAAGTACCCTTTCCCTCCCCACTGAGTTAGCAGTCTCGTGAATAGAAGAGGGAAAACAAAAAAGAAGTTGAGTTCCCCTAATTTGTAGATAGAAGGAAGAGGGAGGGTTTCACTAAAGTATTGTGGGTAATGTTCTGTACTTGGGGCGGGAGCATTATTAGGAAGTATGCCACAAAAGGGGCAAAGAAGCTGACTTCCGTAGTGTTTTGTAATGTGTTTCAGACATTTTAAAGAGACTTATTTTTTATTTTATCCAATATAGCTTAAATATTTTAACATGTAACCAAAATGAAAAATGTTAATGAACTATTCTACAGTCATTTTTCTTGCTGAGTATTTGAAGTCCTGTGTGTATTTTACACTCATAGCACATCTCAGTTCAGGGAAGCCCCCGGTGGCTGGAGATGACAGTGTTGGACCGTGCAGCTCTAAAGACTTCTTCTGATCCTCAATTTTCAGTTCTAATGTGAACATATGTCTGCGTGGAACGGTCTTTTTTTCTGTTCTAGAGAAAGCAAATTGTTTTCTCGGCAGTTAGTTGGTGTTAGCGTAATACCTTCCTGTGTAGGCTATAGTGTTAGAATTCTCTTTGCAAGCCTTATAATAATTTTCAGGAATTATCACGTTTATTATTGTATTTTTAGTCAGCACTAGAGAGTTTTTGCAGTAGGAATTCTTTCACTGTGAAACCTCTTAAAATGACAATCAAAAACACGCCGTGTTTCTTCTGTGACACAGAATTGGGCCTTGAGACAAAATATGTAAAATTAGAATTGTCCAGGAGCATCCTGGTTCAAAGGTCACGTTGGATCAGTGCAATTATATTCTGTCACAACATTTTATATTTGGATCTTTATATATATTTTTAAAAGATCCTAAACATGCATCATCCATTTCTACATTGCAGGCCCTCAGAATTTCTAGAGAAGTCTCAGTGGAGCTTCATTTCCCTTCCTCTATCTCTTTAAGAGTGTTTGAGTTTGAATTCCCTCCTCTGTCCTGTACAATGTAATGTGACTTTAACAAGGTGCTTACTTTAACCATTCCGTGCCTCGGGAAATGGGAACACTGAGAGGATTTATTTACCCCTATGGTTCTGGTGAGGATTGAATGAGATAATCCAGTCGAAGAGCCGTGTGCAGTGTCTGACTGCACATAGTAAGTGCTAAAGAAATATTAGCTATCCTCAGCATCTTTATTAATTATCTTTGTTAATTTTAGAAAGTAAAACAGGGCAGGAAGAATTTTAGGAACGAATTGATTTCTTTGACATTGAGCTAGAGGTTAAAAACAATTCTTACTTCTTCCCGAAACAAATTTAAAAATCTTCGTTTCTGCCACAATATCTTCAGCCCTATTTCTTAATTTCATCCACTGTTTTGTCCTGGGTTGGAGCATGTCTTCACTTTGAGTAACATTATCTTAATAAGAACCCTCTGGTCATAGCATCTGTTTGTATCTGCTCCACTACAGAGTGAAGGGAAGGTTCTAAATGCATTTCACACAATGCTTTTTCTTTTTCTGAAACATTGGTTCCTGGATAAACTTTAAATACTATGTATGATTTCTGAAACACCTGAGATCTGCAGCCTTTTTGGTTCCATTGTGTTAAATATCAAAAATGGATTAGCCTGAACACAGACTGGCACAAAAGAAACACCCTGAGGTTTCCACATCTTCTAATACCATCCATTCTTACCTTTTCACTTAATCCTCAATGATTATGCAGAGTTGATATTTCAGAGCAAATGTGTTTAATAACCTTTGTAAGTAATATTTAAAGAAGTGTTTATTTTTCAAAATTCACTCAAGATTTCTGTAATCTGTCCTGTAGTTGTACCAATTCGTTCCAGAGTATTTCACGCATATGTTACATCTTTCTCATCTGTCTAAAAATCAAAGAAACAACTTGTTTCATTCAATTTCACCTGATAGGGAGGTTTCTAAAGATAAAAAATTTCCTTTCAGCATCGTTATATTTATAAAAATAAATAAAAGAAACTTTTTTCATTCCTCCTTCGATTCCCAGTTTGACTGTATTGCAGAATTATAAAAGGATTTAAATTCAGTGCTGAAAGGTCTCCTTGCAATTGATTTTATTCAGCTTCTTGTAGACAAATAGTGAGAGGGAGGAAAAAAGAATATTGATCCGAAAGTTTCAATTTTGGATTTGAGCTTTCTAAAGTCATAAAACTGCTTTTCCATTTGACTCTTCGAATGGGTTTTGTGGTGTAATTGGTCAGAGTCAGAGAAGAATTATTATTTATGCTTAATAAGCTAAATAATAAGAATTATTATTTATGCTTATTTAGAAAAAGCATAACCAAAAAAGAAGCAAACTTTGCATATTTAATAAGTGCCATTTCTTCAACAGAAAAGGACTTTTGGTTAAATAGCTGTTTTTCCAAGAAAAGAAGAATTCCCCCTCCCTTCCATATCATTAGTTTAGAAAACTACTTTTACAGCTGGTTAAAACAGACTTAGAGATAAATGCTTTAGCCATCTTGATGTGATCTGGTGAAAATTTTTATGTGGTTAGAATTTTTAATTAAATCATTTCATTTAAGGTTGTAATAGTCCTTTTAAGTTATTTTCATTGATACACCCATTGAGTTATTTTAACTTAATGACTCATTTTCAGGCAAAGCAGAATGCAAGATATTTCTTTTGTTGATTTCTTTCTGCAATTGAAGAGAACAAAGCAAACCTCATTCTTTCTGGAAAGGATGTGAAACTATCGCCTAATGAAAATGGAGATAACAAAAATGAACTTGAACTTGTAGCCCTGGGGTATTCTGACCAGCAATAGGAAGGTGGTTGCCTGGGCAACCACTACCCAATTCCTTGTTGTTTTTTTTTTTCTTCCTTTTAAATTCCAGGGACTGGTCTACATTGATTGAATCAAACAAAGCCTATGGGAGGTCTGTTTCTCAGTGTTTCTGGAGGGAGAAATGGTCCTGTGGACTTTGAAATACAGAGAGAGGTGTTTTTAGTAATTTATCTCCCTATCAGTCCCAAAGCATATTTGCCCCTGCATACATTTTCATGATTATAGATAGTCCTGAACAGTTGCTAAAGACAAAAATCTTTGTCATCATGCAGAAATAAATTGCCATAGATTTAATTTATTAATTATCCTTTACTTAGGCTGCTTACTGTTCCAGTTGCTCATACCTATTTGTGGAAGAGAGAGGCTTTTTTAATAAGAATTCTTTGGGGAGGCAGAGAGAAGCCAAGTTGGGGTTAAGGCCATGCACATGTTCATGTTTAAACAATGCTAAAATTATTATTTTTTTTTTAAAAAAAGGTCACCAACCTAACCTTCCTCTAACATCCATAGTAGGGTGCTCTGTTCCTCTACAGGTATCATACAAGCAGGTAAATGTTTTTCTTATATGATACTGAGGTTTTAGTTTTATGCTCTATATAGCTCTAAAAGAAAATATAGTGATAATAAGTATTTTTGCCTTTTATCTTTTCCTCCTTTTGTTTGCAAATTAACTGTTATCTTTTTTTATTGACACGTATAAGCAATTAATTGCCTGATCTAACTAGTGCAAATCCTAATCCAGGTGAAAAAGCAAGGGGGAAATTGTGGAAAATAATAGCAAAATAAAACTAAAAATGTAGGCAGTTGGTCAGGTGAATGTAAACATTGGGAGACTATTAGTTTGCTCTCCAAAATTTTGCCTCCAAGAGCAGTGGCACCCTGCACACAAGTGCAAGTACACATTTAATGAATAATTTATCTTGATTCATCCTGGGGGCCAAGGTAATGAGCCACTGTTTTCTGCTATTGCCTGCCTCTCTCCAGTTTGTTCCCCACATAACGGTCTTCTTTTCAAAGAATACTTTGATAAAAATGTTCTAAAATTAGGTTGTGATAATGGTTTCACAACTTTGTAAACATTCTAAAAACCATTAAATCTCAATAAAGCTTTTTTAAAGGAAAGCGTAGATCAAACATATTGACTGTGCTCTTGGAGGCCTTTATTGCCTTCCCAAGCTTGTTTCAGAGCCTTTAAAGTCCTGCAGGATCCTGCTCTTACTCCTCCTCAGCCTTCGTCTTCTCCCCTAAACAGCTCATCAAGCTTTGCCGGGTTGGCCCCCTTATGCCACACTCTTTCCTGCCTTGAAATCCTCATACGTGCTATTCTTTCATTTTGAACTCTGTCCTCCCTTCCTCCCCAAATCTTCAAACAAAATGATCACTCCTTGCCTAACTACTCTTTCCATTTCTAACCTACTTGTGTTTTCTATGGTTCTATCAAGTTTGTTATATTTAATTCTCATGTTCGTTTCACCATAAATACAAATTATAATTTAGGTATTTATTGACTGCCCTCCCCCCTACCTCAGTGGGCTAAATCTGTGAGAGGGCCCGAGCAATGTGGGGAATGAACTGTTGAATTCCTTGGTGTTTAAGTGACCTACCTTGGAGAGACCATGAATAGTTGCCTACACCTTACCAAACTCCCTAGAAATTTTTATTTTTGGGGAGGCAGGAAGAGTTAGGATCTACTTAAACAGATAGCAAATGTAGAGGTGAAGTAGATAATTTGCTGGCCAGAGCTCTGGGGAATAAATAAACATCCATAGGCCACTGACTGGCTGAGATTTAAGTGGTGTCAACCTAAAAATCTAGGAGGCAATAATTGAACAAAAAATGTCTGGGATCAAGATACTTGCAATTCAGGGAACGCAGAATCAGGCGGAAGCCCAAATAACCCACCCTCACCCCCCAACAGGAGAGAGACTTGGGTTTTTATGCAAGAAGGGGAGAAAGATGAGGTAAGTTGTATTAAAGAGGAGTTCATTAGTGCTAGATGAGGTAAGGTTAGATCTGTACTTTATAGATTGGCTTGAGATTCGAAACGCTGGGTTTGTACTTTGTCAATTGGTTAGTGATTCAGTCATCAGCAAAGTCTAATTTCATCAGTCTATGCAGGATATTCTTGCTCTTAATGATTTCTTAGAATGTTGGTGGTTTGGTCCAGTCATGTATAGCAGTTCTAAAATGGCTACTCCAGCTCTGTTTAAATATGGCTTCGCTCATATCATCTTTCACAGTGGTCCTAGAAGACACAGGTTTCTGGGTTTACTAAGCCATTCGTGCTTGTTATCTTGAGCGAAGGTGTGTGTGTCATGTTTGGAGTGCCCTGTGCATCTGATCCCCAAACCCAGCACTTAAGACTTGTGCCTACAACGTGTTTTCTACCATCTCCTATGGTTTGGAGTTTATCTTGGTGAATATTTTTGTCACCATGTAGTTCACTACATCCAAGTTCTGGAAATGTGATTAACGTGTTCAGTGCTGGCACATTTTGCTAGGGTTGGTAGATGTGCCGTGATTTTGAATTGGGCGTCCAACAACATTTAAGTAGAGGGTTTTTTTTCCATTTTTTTTTTCCTTAAAAAATATCCGTTTTATTCAATATTTTTCATTCAGTATTTCATGGAGACTATGTATATATAAATGACTCAACTGTTTAAGAGACCCAAGTTATGAAGCTTATCTTTTATTTCTCAGGGATAAACATTTATTAGGCAGTTACAAAATTTAAACAAAATTTAAACAAAAGAAAATATGAATAAAGAGAATTTATTAATATATCACTTTGTTTCTCTAACTCAAGTTGTAACTTAATATTTATTTTTGTGTGAATAGAAGGGACTTTTTTTTATAGACAACCCATGTTTGTATAATTGTAATTGCATATACTGCACATCATGTTAGAAAAATCACTCTTTTTCTGTTAGTGCTATCAGAAAATGATTTTATTTTAGACAATTGCCAGTAGTTGTGGTAAGAGTAGACTAGACAACTACTTTCTTTTGAAATTGCTAGGTTTTCAGTTTGCTGAGACCCATGTAGAAACGTTTTCATGTGTAATGTTTATTTACTTTTGAGCGGGTATTTTTCTAATTCCTAAAATTCAGTTTTGTGAAGAGTAGTTGTAATATAGTGTCAATTGTATAGGTTTGAGAGTAATATCTGGTTCAGGGCTGTGTGTTCTTAGACAAGTTACATATCATTTTTGAATAATTGTACCTAAGTTACAAAATACATGAGCCATTGTATTGATGGTACTTTTAATAGTGCCTCATAGGCAATAAGTGAGTTAGTAAATAACTTCTTATTGGGCCAGGACATGGATGGCATACTCAGATGGCTGGCAGGACTAGACAGAAAATATCGAGGATCAAATGGGACTAGGTGGGGTCATGATTCTGCTTTAAAAAGCTAGTCACTATTCACATGGCATATTGTTGCTATTTGGGAACAAAGTGCAGTTGTCGCATTAAAAAAAAATACAAATTTGAGGGCTCTCTTCTGGATTTTCCCATGTTGGTAATAAATTAAACACACATACACACATATGCATACAGATACATTAGATGAAACAAGACATCTGGATTGATGGTTGTTTTTAGCTTGGTGGCCATCAACCAGTATGCAATCCCTAATCTGGATTTGCCAGTTCTGTTGATCGTTAAGGATTCAAAGAGATGACAGTTTGTAAAATCAGAAGTACAGATTTGTACCAAGTGGCATTACTGCAACATTATCTTTGTCTAATGCTCGTTTTCCCAGCAATATTATAAAATCTAGAAATATGATTTTTTGAGAACCAAACAGTATTAAAATGGATTGGAAGGGTTGGTTGATTTATTTCTACCTGATGTTATGAAATATTTGAAACCAAGAATCTAATTCTTTTTTAGGAGGGTACCTCTGAGGAAAAGTGAGTAAACTGTTGTGTTTTTTTAGATCTTCATTACAAATGTATAAGGAACCCCTGTATAAATCTGTTTACTCAGGGTATCTTTTCTTGGACCTGTTGGGAAATATGTATTTTTATTTCTGAAGTTTTAAAGCTATGACGTAGTTCGTTGCAGAGGCTTAACTCTAATTTTTTTTGTATCTTTTAGTCCTGTTTTGTTTTTGTTTTTTAAATAGATTCTTCCTTTTGGAATCAGTGTTATCTTAGAGTAAAATAACAAAGAGTTCAGTATTTTGCTTCTTTCCTTAACTTAAGTCATTTTTACAAGCCTGTTTTGTGTCCTTTTTCACACCTAGGATACTACATTTGCTGTGTGATTCCTTTTTCCCTTGAATTGCCTATAAGTTTAAGCAATCTATTTTACTTAAAGTCATGGCTCTATATTAGGTCTCTTTATCATTTCAGATGATGAAAAAAAATTTTTTTTTTTTAGTTGAGACAATAAGTGCATTCGAATATGATGAAATAGGTTATTTCTTGTAATATAATCTCTTGTATTTGAGGTTACCTCAGTATCACAAACAACTAGAGGGACCATTTTGTAATGAAGTAGTTACAGAGGAATGCGCTTCTTGATTCTACTTTTTGGGACACTCACTAAGTACATTTTACTACAATTAATTGAAAATACAGGCACAAAGGAGATGGGGCTGATTGGAATATTTAATTACGTTAACTATAATTTGATACTTTTGCCCATTGTAGGCACAAAAAAAGATAAAGATTTATTCATTTTAGACTATTGTGTGGATTTTAATGTTCTTAAATGCTTTTTAAAATTTAGAGAAAATTATGCTTGATAGCAATTTCACCATCCTTGAGGGATCTTTAATTAGTTTGTTGTACGAGCAGCTATAATAGTTATAAACAACATGCTTAACTGCTCTTCATTCTGGAAATATGCATTCTGGATTTGAAAACTTGGGTGCCTATTATTTTTAGTGGGCTTATTTTTGGTAGTAACTATGGCAGAGCACTAGTACTCTCTATAGGAGAGCTATCCATCCATCATCCCAAGTAATGTTTATCCTGGCACTAGGAAACCAGAATTTTTTTGTTCTGATGTTTTCAATTGTGGATGGAAGCTGAACAATTCTCGCAGTCTTCTAAGTCCTTTGGAATGACCTAGAATTGGACATACAGTTAGAAGTGAAAATACATACCCTCAGTGTCACTATACTCTTTTGCTTTGAGCACAAAATGTGCGACCATGTCGTAGATGGAACTTTGGGGTGTTCTCACCATAGACTTACTGGTTTCGCCTCAACATAACCTCTGCCATCTGACCACTTTGTCCTCTAAGAGATCATGACATAGCTGAATCAATGGACATTGTTGGTTTAATATGGTAAGAAGAAACGAAGTATGGGGGATTGTGGTTATTTTGAAATGCTTTTAGTGACCACATGTCTTCGTTTCTTGGTGGGGGCCTCAGACTTCCATTAGATATCCAAATGCCTATGTAAACGTACCACTTTTGTTGACAACGGTAAGACATTAGTTGTACTCTGTAATTTCAGTTCATGTGTTTGCGATTTTGGAAGAAAAATACTTGCTATCAGTATATTACTGCTTTTATATTTATCCCATGTAGATTCAGTGACCCTTCTCTCTGACATTTATGTCAAGAATGTTATTTGATGTCATGTTTAGAGGAGCTAGTCTCATCGTATGAAAAATATTCAGCCTGCAAATTAACACAGGAGAGTTAACACAGCTTGAAACTTTTTGCCCCACAAAGCAAAATTTCTGTGAAACCAAGAGGAAGGGTAACACAGAATCCTCCTGAAGATTACAGTTAGGGTAGCTGGGACACACATCTGCTCTTATGTTCCCAGAATAAAAGCATTTCTTGTTATAAACTATGTCCAGTGGCTCTGGGAAATTAAATCATACACCTAGGAAACAGTTTTGTTGATATCTTCAGTAGTAGGTAACTCTCAGGGTATTTTTATAGGAAAGGATTGGGCCTTTGGTCTGGAAACATTTTTATCTTTTTCACTTCAGGCTGGAAATGAGGTGTGCCTATGGAAGTTCTGAGAGGTGATAAAGTTTATGAAAACCCTCAGATGAAAATACCTGTCACTCATTTAACTCTCTACATAACAACTAGATTCCTCTTGCTGAGTGAGACGCAAGCATCGTTGGCTAGTTAATGCTATTGGTTTTGAAATCTCCACTTTCATCCTCTCAAAATTGAGAGACTCAAATTGTCGTGGATGATGGGAATAGCCGGAGTTTTCCTTTTTAAACTCATTTCATTATTACAGTATCCAGTCCCTTTGAAGGCTGCCCAGGTTTGATATTCCTCATGGCCCAGATTTGTTAGCGACATGTGTGTATGTGTGTGTGTGTGTGTGTGTGTGTGTGTGTTAGTTAAACTTGCAGTAGAGATGACCTCTTTGAGGAGGAATCTGCATCAGTGTACACTACTGGGCATCTTTTGTGTCTTCTCTACTGGTTACATCACTGTGGTCCCAGTGCTTTGAAGCATTGTAACACCACTAAAAACCATTCTGAGCTTTCTGCTGACACACAACTTCAGCTCCGTAAACCATAATGGGTTTGGTGCTGTAGAAATTGGTAGAATGTATGTTTGCATAACACCAACTCCTCCCTCTTATTAGTCACACGATAATTATAGGCAGATTTGCAGTTATTGTCTATTCTGAACAGTGAAACTACATATTTTTCATAAGCATGCTCCATTTTTAATTGTGTAATTAAGTTGCTGACATAAGCAAGTATGCAATTTCACATTAAGGTAAGGATCCGTAAAGGCATGCATTTGCATAATTTAATTTTCTGCACAGAAGATATTGAAAATCAATAGCATGATTCATAGCCTTACCATATCATTGCCATGCCACTGTTGGTTGGCTGTTTGAGTTTAGAAGAATACACAGAGTATTCGAATTGATTGAATTTGGTGTGCTGAGTCTGCATCTTTCCTTGGGAACCACAGATTGTTTCTTTTTTTGCAAATCTCATCTCACCAATAAAATATGAAGTTGCTTAATATAGTGGGTATACCTTTTTGATTGCTGTTGCAGTAATAATTTTTAAAAGTTATTTTTTAAAAATACCTTGTCATACGATTAAAATATCTTGGAGACTTATGATTTTGTTTTGTTTCAAATATGCAAGTGCCAGTAGTACATGATTATGTTCTTATTCAGGGAAAAATAAATCACACACTACTGACATAGATGATGTGAAATAAAATGGAAAACTAAATATAGTCATCTTTAATGAATAGTTTATATGTTAAAAAGAAATCTGGTGCCAGAATGATAAAGTCCTTTGCTGACTTGTTCATTTTTGAGTTGCTTCTCTTAAAGAATCTTAAAGAATTGTTTATCATGTACTTGGGGTCATTTCTTCCTGCTTCATGCTGTAGATACTTGTTGTTTCTGATAGATGGGCAGTGCCTAGAAAGTGAGACAGTAGAGGAGAAAGTCATGTTTTTATTTGCAGCTTATATAAACACAGACATATGCACACACGTGGATATGCATACTCTTACACCAAACACAGACATTATTAATGCCTTTCTATTGTTTATATATTTATTTATTCATTCAATCGCTCACTAATTATTGAACACACTCCATATACAAGGCTCCATCGTGGGTGATAGGTTGAGAGTTCCTCATCTCCAGGGAGCTTAGAGCTCTTCCTAGGCCATGCGGCATGCCCTTCGGAAGCAAATTTTCCTGCCCATTCTTACCTTGCTGTGTACAACCTACATTGTACCTCAATACTCTTGGAAGTAAAATGAAGACAGGGTTAACCCACCTTCCTTGGGATGGCGCTGTCCCCTATGTTACATCTCGTCAGTTAGTCTGTATATAGCAAAAGCATATCGCTGATCTTTGTCCCAAGTTGAGCTGCCTTTAGACAGGCAGTTCTGCTGCTCAGCTCAGACTCCTTATACCACAGTGTGATGTATATGGATAGCTGGGAAGGTATCTGCTTTCTGGGGTATGGCTTTCATTACTTTGTGGTGTCAGGGGAAGACCTCCTAATAAGCATCTCCCTTGTGTCTTGAATTTAATATATCTCTTTAGATTTGCTTTTTCACTAATAGTTCAGCAGCTCTGGGGAGCTGGCAGATGTAAGACCCCAAAACCTATGGCCTATATCCAGTCTAGTTAAAGACTCGGCGTTAAGGTCTACTTCTAAGTACTTGGACGTTTTCATGTTTACTTGATGAAGCTCTATTGCTTTACTTTCCCAGTAGGATGGGTTATGAAGCTGCCAGCATGGAAGCTGCTCCAGTGACAGACACTGCTGGCAGCCTTTGTACCCCTTTGCCCAACCCTGACATACTCAAAAGTTCTGCAAAATGGAAAGTACCTCCTTTTCAGGAAAAAAAGATTGGGGACTGGTAGTGGAGATTTTGATACTAGATAACATCTTTTGTAGAAGGTTATAGGAATTTATATCCTTGAGGATAACCTCATTTCTTTTTTACTTTGATACCTGGTCTATTTGTTTCTCAGTTTTCTGGCTAGAATTTTGGCTCAGTTCAGATTTGTGTGTCTAAATTCTGAGGTTGACACCACACTGGGGTGATTTCTGTAGCAGGCTGCTCATTCCTGCCCAGCCAGCTCTTCACTAGTGTTAAGACTTAGCTTGTCAAGTTATAGGTAGGAGGGTAGGAATTCAGAATGTCAGAGCCGAATGAGAACCTAGGTCTAGCTCACCAGAAAGTTTTGTGCTTCTTCCTTTGGGCTTCAAAAGACAATCGCCTGGAAAAAAAAAATTTTTTTTTGTAAGTACTGATATCTGGGTTCCACCCTAGACCATTTTAATCCCAGTCCCTGGAGCCTAGTGGTTAAGTCCAAGGTAGAGGGTTTTTAAATTTTTCTTTTCCTTGAAGTAGCCAGAGTTGAGAATCAGAGCTGTAGCCCGACAGTGGCCTTTTATGGATGAAGAACTTGATGAGCAGGAGTTGAAGAGACTTGTTTGAAGGTCACCAAGGTCACAGTGTCATTTGGGGATCTTTTATATACAAGAGACAGAAAAGTATGCCTTGGAAGGTAACTGGTTCATGTAACTATAAAGCTCTCATTGGTGTTGGTTTTACGCTGGCTTTGTCTTTGTCTTAAATTTTGTGAGCAGCAATCTTCTATATATTTTGCTTCCTCTGTCTTAGTCACATTTTTGAGCTCCTCTACTAATCTCCTACTTGACCCTCAATTACTCCCTTGAGGCTTCACGCTCCTGTCATTATACCTTCAGGAAGGGAGAAGAATCTCTCTGATTGGCTCATGTCCTCATTCTCAAACCTATCACTGGGCTCAGGGGCATAGTTTACAGTAATTGACTCGCTTAAGCCAAACCAGGCCCACCCCTGGAGCCTGGATGCAGGCAAGAGAACATGGCTCTCCAATCTTTGACTCCTGGCTAAAGGGGTAGGGTATGATGATTACAAAAACACTGATTGAAACAAATTTCCTCTATATTAGCAGGAATTTAAAAGCAACTTTATGCCCTGTGCTGAGTTAGGTACTCTGCTCACAGCAGCTTGTTTTATCTTTATCACTATCCTACAGGGTTGGTGTTTTTATTTCCACTTTACAGACATGGAAATTTAGGCTCAACCACATAACCCTAATGGAAGCCTCATAGGTTACTCTCAAGGTGAAGACACTCTTTACTCAATGTCCTTATACAAAAAGGAAGATTTATTTGGGAATAATTATTCAGAGTGAACTAGCTCTATGATGCATACATAAAAAAGTTTCCCATATGAAAGTTTCCCAGTTATTTATTTGGTATGCTTTAGTATATAAAAAATAAATTGGGAGCCTAGCAGATGAGAAATTTTATTTTCAATTGCTAGAAGCTTAGAATGGTCAACTTCCTGGGGCTCTGAATAGCTCATCTGCAAAAGTGTAGAATGGATTGGATGCTGGGAACCTAAACCTCCATCATATTTTAAAAATGGGTAGCATTTCCCTCTGAAGAGTTCATCTGTGTGGAATATCTTTGTTCTTTGTTCAAGCATTACTTCTCTTAAAACCAGTCTTTGCATTGATGTGTAAGCATAAAGTATATGTTTCCTCATTTTCTTCATGACTGTCACATTGCAACAAAGCTACTGCCATCATGGTGAGATTATTATTATTATTATTTTGACTAATTTGGCATAGACTATGTATTGTGTTTTTCTGGTCCTATCTTAATCTTTAATTGAGTATGCAGTTCCCTAACCATTTTCTTTGCTTTTTAAAAGCACATTTGATTTTGTTTGGGTGCATTTAAATGTTAACATAGACACCTGGGATGCATTGTTTGAAGTGTAATTCCATTTCATTTTGGATTCTGGGCACCTGTGATATTTGTCTTCTTACACATCAGTGCATTCAGGTGTGGGCTCGCAACAAAAGAAATTTGCATCCATGATGGAATGGGATGGGAGGGCTTTGAGCACTAGCTGGCAGATGGAAGCTCTCCATAATGGGGTAGAAGATTGGATTGATTTTGAGTTTTTAGAAAATACATCATTAAGCAGTGTTTCTTTTCTGAGCACGTTGGACTTGGAGGGTTTCAAATTTCGTATCCTTGGGTACAACAGGTGACTATTTGGAGTCCAGAGGATCTGGAGATCAGATATTCACCGTGGGGAGTCTCCTAGGGCTCTGACTGTGCTTTGTGTGGATGCAGAAGATCAGGCATGCTTATGTTTGGGTTTCTGACCTGCTGCATACTTACCTATGTGCCTGGGCAACAGTTTCTATAGTGTCTCTGAGCCTAATTCCTCCATCTATAAGAGATGGAATGACCCTTGCTTTCCGAAGATCAAATAAGGCTGGAGGCTGTTTGCACCTAGGATATGGGCTTCTGCATGTAGTCGGAACCAAAACCACAGACTCCAGGTCTACTAGTTGTATGACCTTGGGCAAGTTATTAACTTCTCTAAGCTTCAGTTTGCATATGTTTGGAATGGTCCCATTATTTTAAATAAGATACTGTATATAAAGTGCTTAGTGCATTGCGCTTCTTGACACAAAGTAAAGGCTGGCTTATTGTAAGCTGTGATTAATATTAATAGTAACCATGGTAATATTGAGTCTCCTGTAGTTGTTTTTCTGTAAAACCAGGAGGTTCTGTTCAGTTATTCCAAGGTCTGTGCTTCTCGGAAGTTACCCAGCTGTGTGCATTTGATGTCTTCCCTTGTCTAGCGGGGTGATGACTTTGTCTAATTGTGGTTCTCCCTGTCTTCCAGCATTGACAGAAGGCTACGCTGGGGCCCTGCAGGAGAACAGACACGGCAGCTCAGCGCAGACCCGTAGGCGCAAGGCTTCCGGGGACTCTTACTGGGCCTACTCTGGTAAGTGACTTGTTTTGACCAGGATCACACAGGCCAGGTAACGTCCTATTAAACTCACTCGAAAGCACGCTTTGAATCACTTTCGTGCCTGACTTCTGTTTGTTCAAACCTTTTGTAGTTCTCTAAAAGTTGAAATATTCTAGCCTGTTTTGCTGCAAGGTTATAAATATCTTAATTTATCTTTCCCACCTGTTTTCTCAGCCTGCATTTTCCCCTCAATTAATTTTCTGAACTTTACTTGTTAATGGGTTATTGTACCAAACTTGTAATTTTCCAAAAGACATAGCCTTTTCTCTCTTTTCAGTGGCTGTGATTTCAGAGAACAGAAAATATAAGGCTAGTCTTGAGCTCATAAATGTCTGCTAAATATTATAAAGCATCACATATTAAATGATCTATTATGCTTTAATCTAAGAAATGCAACTTTATTTTTAAATCAGATCTTAGTTGAATATACTTCAGCCTTCTAATCTATGATATTTTGTAATTATTTTCATTTTTATTTTTACTTTTAGTCTTTGAGTCAGTGAAGAGAGCACTGTTATAACCATATCGAATATTACATTGTATATAATTTTCTTATATTTTAAGGAGAAAAACTGAAGACCTACCAGAATACACAGACCTTTCTAAATTATGCCTCTACTAACTGACAAAAATATAATAGCTAGGTGGATTGCTATTTCTAAAAGATTTTGATGGTCAAAAATATATAGAAAATGTATTGTAGCTAATTAAGGAATGCTTGAAGAAGATAGACCACTCTGGAAATTACTTTGGCACTGAATAATTCAAATTCTTTGTAAGAAAGGGCTTGGAGGCACAGAGTATTAGTCTTAATAATAAATCTATGTATTATGCAATGTTATTGCATACAAAACTGAAAGGTATTATTTTCATACTGATACTCAGGTTCTAAATCCTGAATTCCCACCTGCAAATCCTCTTAAATTTATGTCAGTGTAAAATTTATAGGCCTGATCTTTAATTACACCTTATCTATTGGCTTTTTGCATCCTTTTGTCTATTGATAAATCTGCTGCCCCTACAGGGAGAATAGCCTATCTGTTTTGTTTTGCAAAGAACAGATAGTGATTCTGAAGTCTTCCATCACATCCAGTTTCTTGTGATTAGAATGATCTAATTAGAGCCTTTTTGTCACCATTTTTGATAAATGAAGGAAATTCGGAGATGGAAGCCAAAATTACATATATATATAGCTTCTTGCTAAGAAACCCAAAGTAAATTTATCTTTTTGTACTCTGTGGCTCCAATATCAATTAGGAAGAGGCATAAAATGGCCTGCTATTTACAGTTCATCAATTTAGAATAATAATGCTGTTAGTCAGGAAATTGGAAGTTACATCCCATCAGCATCTCCAATTGAAAATGGCAGTGAAGGAATGAAAGGCTTAAACTTTTCCCATTAGTTATACTTAAGAATGGACATAAGTGGTGCTATCTTTGGGGTGAAGCATTGTTGATGTCATTAACTCTGGTGGACTTAATGAGTTGCCATTTTGTATGTTTGGAATGCATTGTGTCTAGATTTGGGAACCTCTCTGTGGAGGGGCTGAGGTTCGAACTCAAGGGGTTTGGCATGCTTCTCTGTACAGATGCAGATAGTAAATGATCTTATTCTTTGCAGGGCCTATGGTTTCTGTTGCAACTACACAGCTGCCATCTTAGTGCAAAAGCAGCCATAGGAAATACTGGAAAAACTGGCCGTGTTCTAATAAAATTTTATTTATGAACACTGAAATTTTTTTTTTGGGGGGGATTAATTTTAATTTATTTTTCAATTACAGTTAACAGATGATACTGTATTAATTTCCTATGTACAATATAGGGATTATACATTTGTATATCTTCTGAAGTGATCACCTCAGTAAGTCTAGTACCATCTGACACCGCACACAGTTATTACAATGTTATTGACTCTATTCCCTAAGCTGTACTTAACATCCCCATGACTATTTTAATAATTGGCAATTTGTACTTCTTAATCTCCTTTACCTTTTTCTCCTATTCCCCTCAAACCCCCTTCCATCTGGTGACCACCAGTTTATTCTCTGTATCTATGAGTTTGTTTCTGTTTTATTTCGTTTATTTATTTATTTTTTAAATTTATTTTTATTATGGTGACAGTGGTTAATGAAATCTAGTAAGTTTCAGGTGTACAATTCAACAGTAAAGCATATATATGTATTGCACTGTGTATTCACCACCCATAGTTAGATTTCTTTTTGTTACCACATATTTGATCCCTTTTACTCCAACAACCTTCCCTCTTCCCCCCTCCGCCCTGTTCTAACTGATGTTTTTCTTTCTGGAATTGGGGTAAGGCAGTCATAAGAGGAATCCCCTAGAAAGATATGGACTGGTTTGGAAGAACCAGTGAAGTCACTGCTAGGTGTAGTGGAGAAAATAAAAGGAGAAGAAAAGAAGGAGAGAGGTATTAATTGGTAGTATGTAGGCCTCATGCTTTAACATGTTCTTCCTGAAAATTCCACCATATGAGTGGTTGCTTCACACCTGTGGGGGGAGGAAAAATTAAACTTCTTCCTGCCCTTAGAAAGTTCTTCTGGCTGAACTAATAATTAAAATGACATAAGGCAGATTAACAGGAGAGAATTAAGTTTTAATATGTGTGCATAGGGAATTCACATAAGTATAAAAATTCCAAAGACATTAAGGTAAAATGAGATATATATGTCATTCTGGAGAATGGAAGGGGACGAAAGTAGGGATCTAGGACTTCAGAGGGAAGCAAGGCAATTTATAAGGAGACGAAAAGAGTTAATGTTTAGTAAACAAGTGTTTATTGGGCCATCGTGAAATGATGGAACGCAGGAGGACTTTGAGCAAATGGGCTTTGCTAGGTTCCTCTTTGTCTATCACAGGCTAGTTCTTATTAAACTATAGTTTCCTCTGATGGATGCTATCTCCCTTCTTGGAGCAGGTCCTCTCTGAGTTCTTTTAGGCAGTTAGTGGGAAGGTCAAAGGTTTTTCCTGAGCCTTTTGTTTCTTAAAAATGACGAGCTTAAAATAACCTATATCCCAAAAGGGAATGTTGGGGTGGCAAACTATGTTTCCCCTGACACCGAAGTGGTGGAATATCGGTTCTCATGTCAAGAAGATTTGGGTTTCATCAGAGATATTTCTTAGCATTTGACAAATAGACAAAGAAAGAGCAGGAAGGAATAAGAGTTGTTGCCTGTTGCTTTCGGCAATTTAGACCAGGACATTTAAAGCACAGTAGATCAGATGTTGTTGATCTATTAGCTGCAGGTATATACCTCTAGGTATAAATATTGCTTGAAAAGTGGGCTACCACCATAAAGGCTCGTTGTTTGTCAGAGGGAAATGTTTTTAAATTTAGCAAAAGCAAATCTGGCCACTTCTGAAAGACTGGTTTAATGGTCCAGGTTTTAATTTCATGCCTCTAATTCACAGATTTGTCTTTGTTCCTTCTAAGATAATGCCATTGGTGCCTCGAGGACTGGCGTGTGACTAGGCCTCGACTTAGATATAAACTATAAAGACTATAGTTTAAATCTAAGACTATAGTTTAAATCAAAGACTATAGTTTAAATCTAAGTTTTATCTCTTAATATCTTTAAGAAATTGAGAGGGCATTTAATTGCTTGGAGCCTCAGTTTCCCCATCTTTAATGTAGGAATAATTACTACTACTTTGCTCATAAAGTTGTTAGAGGGATAAAATGAGACATAAAGTACCTAATATTACTTCTTGAACTTTTTGACACTATTATACTTTCGCTGCTATTGATATTATTATTGGAATTCTTTTTGGGTTGCTGTGTTTGACAGTGGGTGATCACTAGGTGATACTGAGAACTAAGCAAGCTAAATTCTATCATTCGTAATTCACAAGGATCACCCATTTGGGATTTGGGAATGAGGATTAAGCATACTATCCTCAAGTTCAGGGGTTGGTTGGCAAACTACAAACCATCCCCTGTTTTTGTGAGTAAAGTTTTATGGGAACGCACCCATCCATGTCTTCCTTTGGATATTGTCTTTGGCTGGTTTCATGCTATAATTGAAGAGTTGAGTGGTTGCCACATAGACCTTTGATCAAAAAGTCTAGAATATTATTATCTGGTCCTTTACTGAAAAGATTTGCCAACTTCTGCTTACATTGATACAGCCTGGGTTTTTGAGCAGATGTTAGCCTGACTCATGCAGAAGCGTTTAGAGATTTGGAACATGTCTTTTTTCCCCCCGGCCTTTCATTTCCCTTGAGCTGGAATATCCTCAGCAAGTATTCTAGTTTGCATTTGTGGCCCTGGTTTTGGAGAGGACTTGGGAGGAACAAAGATGGAATGGGATGTGCTGCAGGAGGTGGATCAGAGAGATGAGTGCCTGAGTTACTAGGCTCACTGAGTTGCCTTCGTGTGGGTGGGGTTTGGTGAATGATGCTGATCTGGTTATTATAGTGGTATTTCACCACAGTCACTTTAGAGTTGCATCAAGTATTTGTGCTGTAGATAGCTTATTTTTAGGAAATCGTCACAACAGTAATTCATTAATATTAGTGTAACTTTCCCTTTAGTACTAGCCAAGTTGCATCACCTTGAATAATTCATACATTCTGTTTATATTTGAAATGCCAGAAAACTTCTGTAGGCTTCTCCAAACAATGCCATTGTGACACCTGCAGCTTTAGAACAGAGAATTGGAGGAGCCTGGAGATATGTGTTCTAATCCCACTGTGATCATCTGAAAATTGTTTATCTCTCTGGTTCTTAATTTTGCCTGCCGTAAAGAGGTGGGTTGTAATAGATATGAGTTCAATGTGAAAACATCACGAATAAGATATGCGAAGCAGAACATAAATATATTATTTTTAACTTAACAACAGCAATGTAATTTCAAGATTGCTTTATATCTTCGGATTTATTTTCCTTATACCAAGATGGAGAAGAAGGGGGGCAGACCTTCTTATGTATTTTACATTGATTTACACTGAGGAAAAAAAGGTAATAGTTCAATTAAGAGCATCTCATTGAAAATATTAAACTAATTTCTTTTCTGTTAATTTTACTTAACTAAGACAGATATTTTTCTATGTTACGGTGATGACAGCTCATGAATTTTGGCATTTGCCCAGAACTTCTGTAATTATTACACAAAAAGTAACACATGCTAGATAGGTCATCGTTGCCAGAAAGGGAAATAAGCAAATCTGGAGCAAGTTTAAGTGAAAATTTGAGACATTTTTTATAAAGCTATCTGTTTTGTCTTTTCCCTCTCAAAGACTTGGAGAAAAATGGGCTATGGTTTCTCCTCCTACCCCATTTTTACTTATTCTTTTTGTTTTTCTGCATTTTTTAACCATCTGTAGCTCATGTTTCTTCTGTGTAGAAAGATCAAGGGGAACATTTCTCATTGTTAGAAGAATCCAAAAGTGAGACATGGCAATGACCAGAATTTCTTGCAAGAAGTGTCTGGTGTTGTGCTGGGTGAAGGTCAGGCAGGATTATTCTAAGAAGTATTTCTGCTTTGGCCAGGAAATTGTGGGAGGACATATGCAAGGTTCTTTCTAATTGTCCTTAGGTTTGATGACTTATTCAGCTGTAACATGGAGATAAAAGGGACATACCTTGCAGGATGGCTTTGAAGATTAGGGGTAATATATGTAATAACCTGGTATAATTCTTGGCCTCTACCCTGGAATGGAATAGGTATTACCCATTTGGCTCTTAATTATATGCCATCCCACAACATTATTCATATAAGCATCTTGTTTTATAACACACACAGGTATGTTTGTGTCTTTGTGTGTAGGTGTGTGTCTTATTTCCCTAGGTAAATGTAGAAATTCCTGA
This sequence comes from Pteropus medius, assembly GCF_902729225.1. Taxonomy (NCBI): domain Eukaryota; kingdom Metazoa; phylum Chordata; class Mammalia; order Chiroptera; family Pteropodidae; genus Pteropus; species Pteropus medius. Next base: position 1,977,687 of record NW_024349141.1, on the reverse strand, counting down.
GTACAAGGATTAATATAGCTTATAACTCCTTGTTTTTCCTGGTATGTTTCAGAGCATTTCATTTTATGCATATTTGGTGCATATTTTTCAAGTGGATGAATGGATAGATGAATAAATGAACTCCTGCCATAGACTGTGCTTAGGAACCCACTAACGGCATCCTGCCATGAAATTCAGATAAGTTAGTGGGAGATTTACAAAAGGTCTCACCGTTGGATCCCTTTAAGTAACCAGCTCCCCTGGTGAACTTAAGATATAATTAAATTCCTAAAATAACATTTCCATGCTTATTTTTAATAATGTTTATACAAGGTGAAGCAAAATATACATGCCTGCATAAATTTGCCTTTGTCATTAGAAGAATGGAAAGCACAGCAGAACCTCAAAGTTTAATGTTAATACTATTGCATTTTTTGTCCCTCTCCTAAGCCTCGTACAGAGTCTCTTAAGGGAATCATTTCCCCAGAGACATTTCCTTTGCAATAGAGACCTTCTGATCTGATGGAACAACCCCCTGCTGGGGAGGAGTCAGCCTTAAGATCTATCTTCTCAAATCCCAGCTCAAAGACCTCTACCTTGATGATCCCTCTCTCCCTAACTCTTCAGTCTCCCCTTTACATTTTACAATTGAAGTTTATCTTCTCCACAGTTCCCTATTAAACTATTTGCGGTTTGTAAACAGAAGTTATTCATTCAACAACTAATTAATTGCTTACTGTATGCCCGGTGTTGTGCTATAATGGGAGGGGCCAGAGAAGCTTCTCAGAATTGCCGCTGTCAGATTCCAGACGTTACAGATGGGCAGCTGTTTGTTTGCCAGGACATGCAGAGGCCTTGAGGCATGAAATGATCTGGCAGTGACTGGGGAACTGGAAGCAGCTCAGCAGGTCTAGAGCATATGGTAGGGTGGAGAGAGTTAAGGGAATAATACAAAGTATCGAAGTTGGACCATGAAGGGTTCTAACAGTATTCTACTTGTGACCTAAAACATGATAGAGAGTTGTTAAGGATTTCATGATGGAAATGGGCTAAGTTGGTTTTATGTTTGAGTATAGCTACTAGTTGTAGGGTTAAGGATTCGTCAGTGAGAAGGAGGGCAGGATGAAAAATGATGGGGTTGTATCATCAAGGATTTGAGAGATAAAAGGAAAGATCCCATGGGAATTGATTGCCGTTAGTGTATGGAAGAGAAAGTAAAATGAATTGTCAAGGTTGATTGAAGGTGACTTTGCATTTAGTTTAAAATGGATAAATGAGGAATGGTGGGTTGGTTACAAAGATAAAAAAAAGACTTGAACCTATTAGATGTGGTAAGTTTTATTCGTATTTCTTGTACCCTTTAAACTTTATACATTTTTTGGGGGGAACCTTTTTCTGTAATTAGTCTTCATATTTCCCTGTTCTACTTAAATGTTTTGGAATCGGTGGGCCTCAAGGTGGGGAGAGAAACATTGTGGAACAACTTTTTTCCTATAGGTACTCTTTTAAATCACAAGGATAGATAGGGTGAGAAAAAACATATACGGTCACACACTAATCAGGACTTTATGTATAAAAGAGAAGAATGTGTTGTCGTATGCTTAGGATACCTTGAACATTTTTAAGTTATAGCTGACATACAATGTTTTATTAGTTTCAACTGTACAACATCGCTATGTTTCTATACTTGATGAAGTGATCCCCACAATAAGTCTAGTACCTATCTTTATGAAGTGATCCCCACAATAAGTCTAGTACCTATCTGGCGCTAGTAATTATGACATAACTGACTATATTCTCTATGCCGTGCATTACATCTCCGTGACTAATTTTATAAGTGACAATCTGTACTTAAGCCCCTTCACCTTTTCTGCTCTCCTACCCCCATCTGGCAACTATGAGTTATTTTAATCTATGGGTTTATTTCTGTTTTGTTTTCTTTGTTATATTTTTTAGATTCCATATGGAAGTGAAATCATGTGATATTTGTCTTTGTCTGATTTATTTTACTTAAGCATAATACCCTCAAGGTCCATCCATGTCTCAAATGACAAGATTCCATTCTTTTTTATGGCTGAATAATATTCCATTGTATGAGTATACCACATCTTCCATATTGATGGAGCCTTTTTGGAGGGCTCCTTTGCAATATCTGTGAAAATGTTAAATATCAATAGTCTTTGATCCAATACTTTCACTTTTAGGAGTTTGTCTTTCAGTTACACTTGTGGATATCCCCAGAGTGGCATTGTGTTTAACAGCCTAAGTAACCATCAGTAGGGACTCAAGTAATTATAATAGTAAGCATTTATGATGGAATGCTTACTAAACATCTACCAAAATGAAATAATTTGATCTATAAGATATATTGAAATAATAGGGGCAATCAGGTCCCATTAATGAATTCGGCTAAAAAGTCTGCAGCTATACTCAGTTGTTGTTATTGAGAAATTAAGGATAGTGCCTTTTTACATTATTTCTGTACTTTTTTAATATGTAGAATTATATCTAGAATATTTTTATTTTTTATACCGGTACATTCATAACATTTTCTAAAATAATTCTTTTATTTTAGAATAGATGACTGGATTGTATGGAATTAAGGCAGCTTTCTTTGTAATAATTTTGAGGGGAGGGAAAGTAAAAGCTCTTTAATTGGCTGTATCTAAAATTTTTAGGTAATACATTCTCACTAGCACTTCAAATTTTGTAAAATGCTGATATGAACCATGCAGAAATTAATGAACTAATATTGACTCAGTTTGAAAATGAACTTCAAGATTTATTGAACAAAACAGTAAATATTGACCTAGGCAGATATAAGGTCAATATTTGCTTTGATATAACATAAATCTTAATATTCAGTAATCTATAAATTTAGTGGGTCTATAGAAGGCATATAGAGAGTTATCTATAAGTATGTATTTTTCATATCTGAGAGAGATCTAAGTTAAATATCTTTTTTCCTGGTCATAAATTTGAAAGGGTAATGTTATCTCCTTTAAAACTATCTTCTTGGGGGCAGGGGTTGGGGGAGTGTGAGTTAGTGGAGAGACATGATTAATTTAAAGGTTCAAAGGAAAAATATACCTAGGCTCATGTATGCCTAATAATTGGAGAGCAATGATTTGCATGTGCTGTGTGATTTACTTAAAGGCTATTCATCTTCCTTTCTAACTTAACAAAATGTACTCATTTATTATATCTGATTTGGTTCATAAAACCCTCTCTCTGTCTATATAAAACGGGAACATTCTGTCTTTTCCCTTTGGATATTGTTAAGCTGTGTTATGTGGATTTTTTTTTTTGGCAAATAAAATATCATTGATATATATCACGTTGAATAACACTTTATTGGCCTTTCCCTTGTTGAAATTATTAAGTTGAACTACACTCTTACTCCTTACCTTGTCTCTTCTTTTAATGGGTGGGGCTGGTAGCATTATAAAGGTAAGGGAGAACTGTTTCACTGGATCGTGAACTCTTACTATTGCTAATACATAGGTGAATAAGTGTCTAATATGTGTTTAAGAATTGTATTTTCTCTCTTTTTGTTTAAATGCAGAAGGGAACTCAGTTCACAAGGTTAAGTATAATCTTTTACCTGAGCAAAAGTCTTCTGTTTTATACAGTCCTCTTGTGTTCAGTTCACCTGGAGTTTTATTCCAGTCTGATGACAATGTGAAGTGGTGATGTTCCTCTTCAGGGATTTCTTAAGTGATCTCGAAATTAACCTCACCTCCATCTCTATGACGCTATTTGAGATCAGTAGCATTAAGGGTAGTGTACCTTCTTGGTTGTCTCTATTGCTATTAAACCTGTCCTCTGATTCATTTATATTAAGCCCCATTAAACCGCATTTTTTTTATCATATATCAAGACCTTGTTTAGATTAAAAAACAAATCAGTGGTGTATATGTAATATATTTTATATATATATATATATATATATATATATATATATATATATATATATATATATATAGAGTGTAGAATCTTGCCATCTTTAGAGATGCTTTCTAGTAACTTTAGAAACTTTACTAGATGCTTTCTAGTAACTTTCATTAATAATACTATAGTATATAATAATGTTTTCTCTGAGCGTAGTATCAAATGTCATTTTATGTCATGAAAAATGACTGATTTAAGGACTTTAACATTATGAAGTCATTTCTTATTGAATTCTTTATCAAGGAAAAACTCACAATTTTGTGTTAATAGGTCTATAACACTTTTTTGTCACTTGCCAATATCTCTTTTTAACAGAGACAGGTCTTACCCAGAGACTTCAGCTAATAGAGTAGTTTAGAATTTGATCTTGTGATTTTTATTATTGTCTAGGTCTCTCCATGTCTGGCAGACCATGATAACTTTCCATTTTGGTATATTGTTTATTATTAATTATATATTTAAAATTTTATAAAATGCGAGGCAGTTTAAAGAAAAATTTTAACTCATTGGTTGTACAGCTGGCATTCTAATATGGCAAAATAAATCTTTTTCTTTAGGAGACTTTATCTCCATCTTAGAAGGATTGAAAAACCTCTTATATGCCATAAAATCATTCTATATCTGTAATATGAAAAATCACAAAGGATGTAGAGCTTCTTTGAATTGGCATCAAAATTAAGGAAAATAAAATATTTATGCTCTAATTTAAAAAAGTATGACTCATTATATATCCTGGTTCTGGTACTGCCATACAGATATATTAAAAATCTTAAAATATACACTGGTGCAAGCCCCCTGAATTTCCTCTTTGTCACCTACCCGGCCACTCCTCCCATTTGGGAACTTTGTTGGGACTGACCAGTGGATAGTGGACCTCTAATGCATTCTCCACCACTCATTGTTAGTGGTTATTGCCTCTGATTTGTTAAATGTTTTAAATATTATTCTTGCTTATCATGATGGAGGGATTTTCAGAGAGTGAAAGAGTGGACTGAGGCAGTATTTTAGAGTATGTATTATGCTCTGTGACCACTTAGTGAATTTCATTGGCCTTGAGATCTTCCCTGGGCTTGGAAGCCGTTTGATCCAGATTTCCTGTTGATGTTGATCCACATTCTCCCGGTTTGAAGGCCATTCCCTGGGAGGAAAACAAGCTCCTTCTTGAAGGTGCATGTAAATTTGCTGCTCCCGAAGGTATCATTTAGTTGCTCCGCCCCAATTACTCTCGGCCTCTTTTTCCTCTGGAACCTGTTTTCTCTGTACTCTGCCCCCAGCTCCAAGTGCTAGGACAGTGTTCTTCCTTTTAGCAGGGCATGCATGCCATTAGTACATTTGGTATTGATTGGTCATTTGAGAAATTTTTGCAGGAAATGAAATATGGCCCTATACCTGGCTGTTTGACTAGTGTCTGCAGAGATGAGAGAAGCCATTTATACTGTGTTTCTGTTTCTGGGGCTCACTGTGATAATGGGAGGTAATTTCACCTCGCTATTGTGAAGTACATAGTCCACATTCTCTTCTTGGGGAGTGATTTTGACACTTTTTGAAGGTCCTGTGGCTTTTACTTTCTTACACCACCTTCTAATAAGCTATTTTATAACATCCTTTTCTTGTAAAGATTGCCTTTTCTCTCACCATCCACTGAGGTGTGAAGAGGAAGTTTCAACACTCATGGCCAATTGGACCAAGTACCTGCTGTGCCTGAGAGAACTAGTCAAGATTTGCCTCCCTTTGTCACAGAGTACTCCTGGTTGGCAAAATTACCAGGATTTTTCTTCCAAATTCATTTCCAGGGGCGTATGTGAGTATAAGAATTTGTTTTTGTATGGCACCATGTTGTAGCTTCTGGAAGAAACCTCCTGACTCTCCTGGCTTAATAAAAGGGCAATTTATTATTTTGCACAGCCCTCTAGAAGCAGGGTACCTCCAGGCAGCATCTTTATACCTCCACTGTCTTACATCCTCAGTCAGTAGGCTTGGTCCTTAGAGTCACTTTCCTCAAGGCTTTACTCTTACTTTAGCAGTTCCAAAAGTCAAATGCTGATATAAAGTTCAGCAAAAGAAGAGAAAATATCCCTTTCTTGTGGCTCTGAGAGTGAGTGAAATGTTCCTACAAGCACACTACCCTTGGCCAATCAGTCCTTCTATCTCATTGGTTGGAGCTGGATCTCATCTTCACGCTTAATCCAATCACTGAAAAGAGAAACAGGATTAGCATGATTGACGTAGATCAATTAGAATTTATCCAGAAGTAGCATGGGGAAAGGTTCTTGGATAAGTAGCCCAGGTGCCTGCTGTCCTTGTTACCTTTTCTGGGTATTAAAAGCTAAGCAAACTCATGGCACTTAACGATGCAGGAAGTTTATAGGAAAAAAGTTTCTTTACTTTTGAAATGAAAATTTGATTTCAGAAGCCTGACATGGTGGCAAATAAAATAATAAAGCTCCATGAATTTGAGGTCCTTTATGGTATTCATGGTCCAGTTATGTCACCATGGCTCATACAATGCTACTTGCATTTAAATTAATTAAAATTAAATAAAAATTACATTAGCCAAATTTCAAGTTTTAATAGCCACAGATGCCTAATGGCTACCATTTTATACAGCTTAAATATAGAACTTTTCCATCCTTGCAGAAAGCTGTATTGGACAGTGCCCTTCAGAGGATTGAGACATTATAGAGAAGCCAGTAGGTAATATTTATCCAGCACTGATTCCATCTCAGACACTAGGCTAGTAGCTTTGCCTGTGTTAATTGATGTTCACACCAACCCTCTGTGATATGCCCCTTTCGCAGAAAGGGAAACCTTCTATGTTGGGAAGTGGGTCTGTGGAGAATAAGTTAGACACCTCTCCTGAGCACTGACAACTGTCTGCTTACCCTGCCCTCCCAGCCACTCAACTAAGTTTGGAAGTGGGACAACCTGATGCCTGCAAACATCTTTATGAAAACCTTACATGTACTCCAGGAGTACAGGCCTCTCAAATCCAGGAAGACCCCCTCATGGCACCCCCTTCCCTTTCGTTGGCTTGGAAAGTTGTGCTCTTATAGCTACTAAGCATTATTTTGCCAAGGTTCTGTATTTTTGACTCAATAAATCAGGGATTTAGAGTGAGTGAGCGTGTGCGTGTATGTATATGTGTGTGTGTCTTCTGTCTGTCTGTCTGTCTGTTGGTCTGTCTGTCTTCCTATCGTGTCATTCACTGAAAGAATATTCATCAAACACTGGCCATGAAGCAGATTCAGTTCTAGACACTAGGGCTGCAACAGAGAACAAAACAAACAAATTTCCCTTTCTATCTGGTGGAGACCTACAGTGAAGCATGCACAAAATAATGTGAAACCTCATCAAATAATGCTATGTGAAAAAGTACAGTATGATAAGGCAGTCCAGAAGGATGAAGGGAAGGGAGGTGCCATTTTAGAAGGAGAAGCCAGAAAAGGCCTCTCTGTTGAGGTGATAGTTCAGGAGAGACCTGAATCTAATGAAGGACAGAGCAGCCCAGTGGATATAGGGGCAGGCATTCCAGGCAGAGGGAAGAGAGGAGACAATGAAACTTTGAAAGATTAAATGATAAACCTAAAACCACTGTGCTAATTTTTGTTGGGTCACGTTTTAGAAGCTTGATTGGCCCCAGATGCTGTTCAGTCTCTTAAAATTCACAGAACAGCTACCCCGCTGCCCTACAACAAAGATTTATCAGGCCCCAAATGTCAATAGTGTCAAAGTTGAGAAAACCCTGTGCTGGAGGTTCACCAGAGTTCATTGCTTTGCGTAGTCTGTCACCATGATGCTATGAGAGTTCCACTTTTCCAGCCAGTTATTGATCCAAATCCTTAAGTGGGTGAGTATTCTATGGCAAAGACACAGCAGACTGTATTGTGCAGATGGCTAAGGTATTAAAGAATCATGTCAATGGCATGGTGTTCAGTCTTTGGAGATTGGAAAAGAGAAATGGAAAACTTGGCAAGTTGACCATTCTAGTGGTCTATGCATGAAATTATAAAGGAATAAATCACATCTCTGGTCATGGTGAAAGGCCCACCTCTCACCTTGTGTGAAGGTGATGAATGATAGTTATGCTGCAGTAAAGAGGTGGTGAGATTGCATTTATTATTGTTTTATTTTTGAGGTCCCTGGTGACTACTTCATGTGTCAACCCTTTGATCTAAGAGGCTGCTATGAAATAACATTTGCTTTAGTATTGCTAACCATGAAGGACTCTCCAGAATAGCTGATCAAGCCACTGAAGCACCATGAGAAAATTTACAGTTATCCGGTGTGAACCCTGACAAGTCACTTCAAAGCCAGGCTGGGCATAGCACACTTTCTTAAGTGGTCACTTTTAACAAAGGGAGTAGAAAGGAAAATAGAGCTATGAATGGCAACTGACAGATCATTGTGATCGAGCTTTTTGTCACGTGTCAGCAGCTTAATATTTGATACAGGTTAAGTAAATGTTAAAGTAATTGCCACAGATTCCTCCCAGAATGGATTCCTTACCTTCTGTGTAGGCATTAAAAAAAAAATGACATTGTTTGTAGGTGTATAAATGCGTGTATATTTATCTACACGTGTCACAGTGTTCTTCACTTTCTGTAGAACAGATGGTTATTATGTGCTTGCTCAGTCTCAAGCCCTTTTGTACATTTTTATATATAAAGGCAGATTCATGGGGTCCCTCCCTCCAGGGAGCTCAGAGTCCCTTTTTCTCTTTTGGAAACAAAATTTCATTATCAATGATAGTGGCTTTGAAGGTTAAGTATACTAAGATCTAAATAATATATTTATATTGATACTCTACTGTAGGTCTACAGAGAGTTTGAAAAGGTGTAAAATCATTCATATGCCTGGCTGGCCCAGAAATATTCTTTCTTTAACTTGGAATGATAACATTACCAAAAAGGACTGACATAGCCACTTACATTATGTTTGGATGTATGTTATTCCAGCTCCCTCGATCCCTCCAATTTGGAGCTCAAGTCTAGACACCTGTTGATGGCAAAGTTTATATGAGATGTACTTTTTTCCCCAAAGGGATGTTGGAATTATATCATCTTTTTCTTACCCCGGATCTGTTCTCATATTTCAGACTAATTCCAAAGGACTTTCTTCACTCACTGCTCTTGACAAGAGACTTTTTTTAGAGTATGTATTCTTTAAAGCTTTTGCTCTTAGATTTTGACTCGAACTTCTCTGATCCCACATTTTGCAGGTCTCCATCTGTATGAAAGGAGTAAATTTGGGATTTCATATCTCTCTGGTGGAAATACATACAGACTGCATTATAAAAACGAAAGTATGTTCCTATCACAAATGTATTATTTAATACCATCGTTATTAAAATAGGTTTTCCTCATTAACAATTCTTGTTGTAAAACAGCTGTTCATTATTAAAATAGAATGGGAGGATTGCTATACTCCCTTTTTAATAAAATTTTTTTTAGTGATTAGAAAGATATACCATGCTCTTGATTTTCTTTTGGTTTATTCAAATATGTAATGATTTCACTGTAGTAAATACTTTTCCCTAATTTTCCTCATGTAGATAACTACAAAATGCATAGGTACTCATTTAAGTAATTTATTTAAAAGCTAGGTCAAACTGAGTGCTGCTCTTTGCTTAATATATTTTACAGGATATTAAGAGTATTTAAATATTCTTTTACATTATTGCTTGTCATTTAGATAATTTAATAAATTAGGTACAGCTCTACTATAAAAGGTGGAAAATATATGTGTTCTGGGTTCAAAGGCACTTTTGTGAATTGCAGAATTCTTAAAATACAAATTTTGGTGACTATTTGATACTTGATTTTGAGTTCTCATTACAGAACAGAATAGATTGACATATTGAGAGGACATGAAATATAATAATTAGAAATATATTAATTGATTTCAGATTTTTGTCTGTAAAATACTAGTTATAAATATGGTTATTAGAATCTATGTTTATGGTCTTAGAATTTGGGAGAGAGAGAGTTGTTCATCAGAAAAGCCACCAGTCCCTCCATTTATCATAAGGAATCGTGAATTTATATCTTTGTCACTCACAGTTGTGGTGTATGTCCTTTTTTTGATAGGGACATTTACTACAGAAATTAATTTTAGACATTGGGTGACATTTACAGTTATTTTCACTGTTAGTTACCTAAAGATTTAACTGATTTTACTGACTTCTTAATGTTAGCCTCTGGGAGTAGAATTTCTATGAACACAAAATATATGATTTGTCCAGAGTTGTTCAAGTATATCTGTTTTTACTTCTACTGGGTCTCAGTGTAAGAAATCCTTGGCAAGGAGATAAGTAAAGGTGGTCACTCAAAGAGTGTTGTCTTAAAGTCTGTACTAAGAACAATAGTTAATAGTTAGGCTTTTTTTATGGCAGAAAGGGCCTGTGGCCAAGGAGTATTGGGACTTGCTGAGGTAAGCATAGTAAAGCAGGTTTCTTTGCTGCAGGACTTGTCAGAGCCTTTAATATTCCACTGTTAATTTCAAATTGGAGACTTCACCTTTAATGTGCACTCAACACACTGCATTAAGAAGGGAGGGGGAAAAGAAGAAAAAGGGTGTATAGGGGAGAATATGGGTAGGATGTTGGTTCTCATGAGCTGGATCAGTGTCTTCTGTCATCATTATTTCCTAACAGCTTTAAGAAGACTGTACTGGTGTTCCACAGTATGGTAACAGGGAAATTTCAGTCTGAAATGATGAGTTTCACATGATTTGCATGTCAACTGTGAAGAAAAATGCAGAGATATGCTTGATTAAAGGAAAAACCATGCCAGTGTACATCAGATACATTTTCTTCTTTTTTCCTTACTTCTTGGATATGGAGCATTTGTGTATGAAAGAATTTTTGGGGGGATGAAATGCTATTTAGTTTAATGTGATGAAAATATGTATTCAAGTTACTAGAAATGAAAATATTTACTAGAAATGACTGCATTTAAATATATGGACATGTGTTTTGTGTAATATCCTCCTTCAGAGGGTGATGATGTATGGGAATGTGGGCTGGTTTTATGTTGTATTAAATTTGGGAGAAATAGAATTGTCACCAGGAAATGGTTAGATGAAAGGAATAAACCCCCCAAGAACTGAATTTGCCATAACAAGGAAGATTTTAGTCAAGCTACACTGCATGTGATTGGGCCTCAGCAGTGAAGGTACGTGGAAAGATTAAGTTTGGAAATTAAATTTTTAGAGAACAGAAAGAATGAACTGGAATTGGAGAGTATGGAAAGAGAAAGAAAAATGGTGACATTTTTTTTTTCCTTTTTCCTTCCTGACTGTAAAAAGTAGCACATCCCCTAGTTGAGACAATACAAACATATTTTATTTGACCTGACGAGTTTCTTTAGGTAATCGTATAAGGTTTCTTATTGCATTTGGGTGAGTTTAAGTGTGTGTGTGTGTGTGTATTTATACATTTTGTTATAACGTGGTGGCATAAAATTTATTTGCCTTTGGTTTGTGCCATGTCAGCCCTGACCAGCACATATGAAATTGGTTGCAGCTCACACTGAAGATGAAGGATGATAAAGAGTTGCCTCGTTAATAGAATAAGTATTTGCCCCTAATCTGTACAGTTCACAGTTTAAGGTTAATATTTAGCCATAAGTGATTGGGTATATCTTAAAAGGATTATAACCATAGTGCTTCATCTCACTTTTGCTTATGTTATGAACTGAAAATGCTACCTAAATCAAAACAGTAGATAAGGTCATAATGTTAACTATTTGAACATGTTAGCCTGCAGAATATGCAAACATGTCATACACGTATTTTTCTGTGTATGGGAGGAGGTGGGACTAATCTTCTGAATGATTTTCATAACTTCCCATACACTGTTTTTTTTCTGAATTTAATTTTGTTTCATTCAGATAATCTCTAATTTCTGTGGAAATGGCTTCATGAATTTAAAATGAACTGTGATTTGGGATCTTCTTTTAAAAAATTGAAATTGCATTTATCCAGGCTAGAATTTTTACTTAGGATTATAGTTTCGTAACTCTTAGTATTATTTTCAGATTTATATTTTAATGCAATTAAATATTGCCTTTTTAAATTTTCAATTGGCTTTTTTTTTTTTTTTTTTTTTAAATTTGTTTTATACCTGCCAAACAATATTCTTTCTTTGGCATAGTCAGTGGTGCCCTTTGTCATATCTCTTTTTACCTTCTACCTTTGTGCCTTGGGCTTTTAAATTCTGTTTGGCAGAATTTCTCCCTTCCCCCTTTACCTGCCACTGGATCACAAGAAGGTTTGAGAAGGTATGCCTTCCTCTGGCTCTTGTTTCTCTCCTGAGACAACTGCAGCTCACCATTTGCAAAGGCCTCTTTTATCTCTCCTGTTTGTGCTTTATATTTGGGGAGATTGGCGAGGTGAAGGGGAGTCAAGTTAAGTGAAAAGAAAGTGGACTCCTGTCTCTTTTACACTATACAGTGCCTTTTTAAAAAACCAGAACAAAGAGAAAATAAGATGCATTATGATGAAACTTTGACACTTGACCATAATGAAGCTTTTAATTTCCATAATGTTGAATAACGTTGAGTACAGGCTGGAAAATGTGCCAAGCCTCTTACTCTCTGTGTTCAGTTCAGGTTTGCTCTGGCACCTAAAAGGAGAGAGAAACGTGAAAGTTTTATCTTTTTGTATTTTTTTTTTTTTTTACTTTCTATGTAATTTGAAAGGCACATTAATTTTATATTCTGGTAGCTCTTTGAGTTTCATTTAGACTATAAGAGCTGACCTTTACATGTGACTTCTGTGTGTTAACTCACATTTAAAGGTCATTAAGATGCTTAGGATTATTATTGGAATCCTTTGGCTTTCATCATAACTTATTTTGTTTTGCAGTTTAAATACCATGGAGATGAGATTTAAATTCAATACCCAAAATAATAATTATAGCTATACGATTGATATTTTATACCTTGGCTTCATGTGTTACTATTTCAGTGAACTGTCTTTAGAATAATGTTAAAATGAAATACTCTCTTCCCTTCTCCTTCTTTTTTCTTTCTTTAACCATAGTAGTGTTGACGTAGCTTGCAATGACAGGAAAACAGTGATAGAGACCCTAGTATTTGTTTGCTGCGTGCACGTGCATGCACACACTCACACACAAATACACCTGTGCAGCTTTCTTTTTTTAAACCTTTTTATTTTTGGTAATATCATCCTTTTAACAATATAGAGTAGATAATCATCTGAGTCAATACCTACAGATCCATGTTTTTTAAATAATCGCCTGTCATTCAGTATTATAAATATACCATTAGTAGTGAGCCAGGAAGGTGCCTTCTACCCTTGGGCCTTTCTACGGTGGCTCTACATTTTCTACACTAGAAATTCTGTTGATTGAATGGAAGGTTGCAAATTCTTGAGGTTCTGTGGTTGTGATGATCTATAGTCTTACATTTTGCCATTTTCTCTCTTCTACTTCATACTTCAGCACCAAAGAACATTTGTCATTTCTGAACATCCTCTGATTTTTCCTGCAGCTGAATCCTAATTTGCACAGGTTTCGAATCTGGGATGGCCTCTTGTTGTCTGTGAAAATCCTCCCTGTCTTCAAGACATATCTCAGAAACCACTTCTTTGCCTGAATGTTGCCAGATTTTTTATTTTGCTTCACCCTCCTCTGCAACTTGAATTAATTATTGCATGCCTCTATAACTTTCCTTATTTATTATATTTGCACTGAAGTTTTAGCTAACTATTGACTGGTCTGCTTTGCATACTTATTTATGAAATGCTTTAAATTTCATTCCTTTTTGAATCTCTGTTGGGCCTAACTTAGTACTACACGTAGATAAGTTACTAAATAAATATTTGATGTATTTTATTGAATTAAATGTCTCTGCAGTACACAGAAATAACATTTCTTCTAGTCAATAAATAATAAAGTGTTTACTTTATAGCTTTATTTTGTGAAGATCATACCAGTGCTGTCTAATAGAGTTCTTTACGATGATGGAAATGTTCTAGTCTATGCTATCTGATATGGTAGCCATTTAAGCCACATGTGGCCATTGGGCACTTGAAATATGGCTAGTGTGACTGAAGAACTAAATTTTAATTTTTATTTAATTAATCTAAACTTAAATAGCTACTCATGGCTAGTGGCTACTGTATTGTAGAGCACAGGCAGAGAAATTAGCTGTTTTAATCTGGACCTTTTCCTCTTTAATTTCAGCAATCTTTATTAAGCACTTATTAGGTGACAATATGTTTTCTAGGCCCTGGGGATACCAGAGAGCATTTATTAATTTCAGGACTCAGGAAGCTTTCACAGTACTGCAGAGAGACTGCTAAGACCCCATCACTCAATACAGCACAGTAAGTGTGATGCTGTCAGGGTAATCAGAAATTACCAGGATAATTGGGAACGCAGACTGTGGTATATGAAGCCACAGACTGTTTTTTTAGCCCAAACCATTGAATTAAAGGCAAGACTGGAAAGGTCAATGAGAGTATCACAGAGGAAGGTCACCTGAGCTGAACATAATTTATGGTTCATGGTAGAAGGGCATTGACAGTAGATATGTTTCTAGGTACGTGAAACGTGGTGGATGTGTAAACAAGTGATGTGTTGACTGTATCTAAATAAAGTCTTCCATAAAATAAGTACTCTGAAGTTCTATTACTTTGTTCATTTCTTTAACTCTCAGCCCTGACACTTAAATTTCCAGGGTCTAGGTACCAGGTGTATTTAACTTATAGTTGACTCTCCAGTGCCTGGCATAATACCTGTCACATGGAATGTGCGCAGGAAACTTAAATTCTTTCATTCATCGATTCATTCCTGTAGCAAATATTTGGTTGCATGCTCCATGCCGGGTACTGTAGCTGCACTGGAGAATGTGACCCTTTTGGTTTCTGCTTCCATGAGACCCATCTTAGTGGAGAAGTCAGGCAAGAAACTAGTGAATAAATAATAGCTAAAACTGATCTGTTGCAGTTATGAAGGGAATGAATGGGCCTGTAATAGATAGCACCAGTAGGGATCCATATTCAGTGGTTGGTGAGTGAAGGTCTCCCACTCCTGTGATGCATTGGGGGGAAAAAATTTCAGATCGGAGATGCAGAGCGTACAGCAAAGAACAGGGGATGAGGAAAGCAAATGGCTTGCTCTAGGATCTGATAGAGTAAAGTAAGAGAGGTGGAAGTCATGTGAGATGAGGTCCCAGAGGGAGGGAGGCAGGAAAGCAGGAGGTAGATTCTACAGAACCGTTTAGGAGGTATCAAAGATCCTTAGAGTCATGAGGAACCATTAAAGGTGAGCCACATTTACAATTATTTACATTCTTTCAAGAAGATTTACACACACACACACACACACACAATGTAAGAGAAGGAAATTTATAAAGTTTTAGCCTATCTTAGAATTACTGAACACTTCTTATGGTCAATCACACTGCTATTTTGAGATACCCTCCTTTGGGCCATAGATTAAAATCCATTAAGAAACTGAACAGAGTTCTGCATTCTTGTGGGAATGCTTAGAGCTAAGTAAACTGGGGGAACATCTGATGACTCTTTGGAGAGAGGCAAAAGTGGAGGGCATAATGCTGCACAAGTAGGTTTCAACTCCAGGTCTAATTTTGAGAGTGAGCCCGCTGTGAGAGGCAGTAATTGGCCAGAAGAGGGTGATTGCTCCTAATTGCCTTCCTAATTACACATGCTGGTGTTGGGGGCTGAAGGCCTGGTGCTTGGCACTGTACATCACAGATGACTTATCCCTGGAGGGGTGAGACTAAAATAACTCTCAAGGATGAGCCCTTTTTTCTAGCTTTCCAGCCAGTGAAGGTACAGATAGGAGAAGCTGAGGGATGGAGGTTATGTAAAGGGTCTTTTGTAGGTAGATAGACATGAGCAAACTCAGAGTGTACACTTCCCACTAAATCTTCTAGCTTTAGGAAGGTTGATTTCTTAAGATTTCTCATTTAAGCCTTTGCTCATTATCACTAGGGTATGCCAAGAAGTTGAAGTAGCATAGGTGCTATTAGCACTTTGCTGGTATATCCTCTATTCATTTTCAAGGGCTTTTAAAGAATGTTTTTGCACACTGGACTGCTGTCAACCTGCTGGCATCTGCGAGCATTTGCTTGAAGTTTCTTCAGAGCCTTAAGAACTTGTACATGGCAGTTGGGAAGGGGTGGGCAAATTCATGCCACTTAGCCAGCAGCTTCCAGCCACTGATTAGAGTTGGATAATACTTCCCTGACTCATTCTCCCTCCCTTATTGTGCCCTGGGTCACCTCCTAAGTGAAGTACTAGTACAGTTGACCCTTTAACAGTGCAGGAGTTAGGGGGACCAACCCCTCATACAGTCGAAAATTCTTGTATAACTTTTGACTCCTCCAAAACATAACTACTGGTAGCGTGTTGTTGACTAGAAGCCTTACTGATAACATAAACAGTCGATTAACATGAATTTTGTATGTTATATGTATTATAGCCTGTTCCTGTATTCTTATAATAAAGTAAGCTGCTAGAGAAAAGAAAATATTAAAATCATAAGGAAGAGAAAATATATTTACAGTATTTATTGATCAAAATCTGTATGTAAGTGGACCCGTGCAGTTTAAACTTACGTTGTTCAAGAGTCTACTGTACTTGAATTTTTGCCTCAAGATCTGTTTCTAGGGAACCCCCAAGTTCAGATAGTCTACCTTACGATAAGTTGACACAACGAAAATTCATTATCAGACATGGAAGTCACATATGAAACCTAGACTATGTTTCTCTGAATAAGACAAAGTCAAGGTGATTATACTAAGTATAATCAAGTGATGACAAATTGCTTGAAATTAGTCATTTAATAGGCTCTGGATAATGACAATCAGACATTGTTTTGTTATTTTGTGCCAAGGACCATTATATGAAGCTGGAAAGTATCAGAATCTTGAGTGGGGGACAGGCAGACCCTTAGGCTCTCATTACAAATTTTGGGAATGCTCAGTAAAACTATTGCGTGTTTCTTGCTTGTGACTAAATCAGAGGCAAACTAGATTTGTGTCTGATTTGGTCTGCATTTGGTCTACAAATACTTTGCTTACATAGTGTTTGTAATGTCTTTGAATTAGTTTCTAACATTTGAAAACTGAGGATTTTAATTTAAAATATCAATATTAATCTCTTCTTTAAATAAAATCATGGCGAGTACATTTTGAATGAAACTGTAAAAAAGGCAGTCTGGCAATACAAAGCCTAAATTCCTTCTGACAAAAGTGCTTCTTTCTAGTCAGTCCTTGCTGCTCAGTGATTTCCCGCACTCTGCCATTTATATTATATTATCTGCCTGACCCCACGAAACAGTTGAATTTGCATCCGGGATCTAAGAATTTGCTTTCAGTTGATTAACTATTTGAAAAACTTAATTCTTAGGCCCTCCTGCCAATTAGCTTTAAATATAAAAAGATAAAAGATGTATGAAATTAAAGTGTGTGCCTGTGTCCATCCTTTTTGTTTTAGAGGGTTATTTACTAGATGCTGTGATATTATAAGTTAATGGGATTTTGTTAACAAAAACATCGATTAGCTCAGAGGTCTCCCAGAACGTGCCTCCAGAGGGAATGGGAGGAAGTTTTGTAATTATGTAGCTTTTAAAGTACCTGACTTGGATTTCTTTAGTTATGTTAGCTAATTTCAGATGACTTCCAGTGTCTACCAGAAAGTTGAGGGAACATGTGGATATTAAAAGAATTGGGGTAGGAGAGGCCCAGTGATGACCTCAGTAGGAGGAAGGGTGCCCTGTGACTGCGTATTTTGGGAAATTCATTATTGATTCCCTCTTTCCACCTACGTTTAAAAAGTTCATAAACCTTTAGGAGAAGAATCAGTGAAATGGAATTTGTAAAATGTTTCCTGTAAAATAGGTTTCCTTGTGTGTGTTTTTCAGATAAAACATTGAAGGATGAGCAGATATATGAGCATCTAGAGTCTTTTTCTAGGAATAAATGATAGGAAAAACTATGACTTCAGTCTGATGACTATCCTTTGAATGATCATTACTTCAAATCTAGTTTTTTAAAACTAATGAGGAATACTCTGTATTGTATGGAACAGTGAATTTGGAATATATGTCATCTCTTCCCACATACTGACCCCTCCATTGAAGAGTTTTGTCCATGACATTTTTATCTGCACGATTACACAATCCAGATTTAAATGTAAACAAACAGTTGATCTTCAGTTGAATTATTATGAGAATGTCGATTACTTTAAGTAACTGAATTTATTAAATAATTTTTGCTCTTGTAAATCTGTCAGAGCTTCTGTTTAGCACGGTTGGACTGGTGCTACCTCACTGAACATATGTAACTACAGTCGTAAGCAAAGACACTCAGTAGGTAGTTGTTTTGTGTATTCTTTCTGTGATGTTGGGAAGCAACAGTTCCACTATGACTTTTAAGATTTCTAAGGCCAACAAGCAAGGCACTTCATATTTCCATCTTTCTTCAACTTTCATTAAAACTTGTTTTAAATGAAACAAATGTACTTGTCTCATTAACCATCTCCTCAATGTCAGATGTTGTTTATTTTTCAAAGTATCACTAACCTTATTTGACAAACCAATCAGTGCTAATTGAGCAATAGATGAGGACTGTTTTATCCATCAATTGAGTCATGTGTTAAATTAGTCAATAAATTGAGTGTGAACTGTCAGCTAGGCTGGTGAACCCTGCCTTCACACCTAGGTGGTATGAAAGACAGACATGAGACAAATAATTTTATCAGTCATTGACTTAAAAATTTGATGTAGGCAAAGAAGTTTAATGTGCAGTTAAGAGTGTTGGGTGAGCCAGAAGCTATGAAGTTTTAAGGAGGGGGGTAATTGCTGATGATGTTAGTTGAGACAGAGAAG